>NC_134484.1:244677913-244977913 GCF_040206685.1 Ascaphus truei | reverse complement strand
GTTCCCAGCTTAAAACATGCAACAACAAAGTCTTCGGTACATTAATATGTTACTTAGCTCTTTGTCTTGTCGATTTGGGGCTCCAGGTAAATCCCTCTGGACCCTGCGAGAGCTCAGAGAATCCCTCCTCTCAGTAAGTCCAATGTTAAGAACCGGACATCCCTGCTTCAGTGCGGTCTCGAGTCCTTCTTTTTCTTCCCTGGGATTCCATCCCAGGCAGTCCCAGCAGACTCTGAGACTACCGTCAAGTGGGTCTAGGGGACTGTGCCCGCCTCTTTCCTGGTGAGCACTTTCTCGCTCTCCCCCTTCCTCTGGGGAAAGCAGTCTCTCTCTGTGTAGTCACTTCCTGACTTTTAAAACTCCATGTGCAATCAGGAGTCCAGCCTGCTCAATTAGTTTGCAGCTGCTGCTATCTTCTCAAGGGGAAATTAACTCTCTGTAGACTGGAATTACACTTACAATCACTGTTTCTAGGGGCTGGAACAGTGCAGTATCACTATATATATATATATATATATATATATATATATATATATATATACCATACAATACTGGTTGCAACACGACATCAAGGGACAGCACATACATTTTCAAGAAGAAGTCAGCGCAACAGCTGATGAAACGCGTAGGTCTACGTCATCTGTGTACAACAGCGGATTGTGGAAGGAGTGCTGAGCAACATGTGAGGAGTGGAGAGCATTATTCAAGTTTTTACTGGAGAAATAAAGTGGAAGGCTGCAGTCTTTACTTATGTGTGGCTGAGTCTGACATTTAGTGGTTACATCAGAGATCACACAACTGGTTGTGCAACTTTCCAGACGGAGGAATTTCAGCTGCTGTGAGAGGGGTGTTTACAGGAAGTAGAACAGCGTCTCCAGTGTTACCCGGATCAGTATCACGTGGTCATCTCTAGCGTGGCATCGTTGGTGTAGCTGACGGAGGGACGCGGAGACCCCTGGGGGTCATCGCGGATACACTACCTGGTGAGACCATTCCTTTACCCCCTTTTGCCTTTTCTGTGACACTCAGTATTCCATCTAACAGAACACACTCATCAGCCTGATACCACTACTTTATTATCTACTTTGGTTCACCTCACGGCCATCCTCTACTCCCCATTGTTGCTATATTCACTGGCTACCTAATCAAGTGATTTATATCATCTACAGCAATAGCACTCCTTCACAATAGATCTATTGGACATTTTTTTGGATATCCGTTACATTTTTTCTCCTATTTATGGTATTTCTTGTTGTGTATTTGCATATATTGTGATATCATATGTTTTATTGCACTATTGTGTTTGCTTTTATCTGTTTGTCCAGCAACCAAGCATTTCTTGCTTAATAAATTATCCTGATTTTTTACAGCTATACTGGATTGCGCTTTTTTTCTTCTTTTATTCTATCTAGGGCAGGCATATCTCATTAGAGCTGCATCTTGTTGGCTCAATTCTCCATGGTCAGTACTTGAGAATTGTTTATATTATTCACTTTAATATTCACCTATATATTATCACTTTTGTGCTAGTCCTAGCGCTGATTTTTTCCTGTTTATTTATATATATATATATATATATATATATATATATATATATATATATATATATATATATATATAAACAAAGAATATCACTGCGCCAAATAAAAATGGTATAGATACAGTATATAGATACAATCAAATGATGAAATGAAAAAGCTAAACAAAATGTCTATAAATATAAAAAATGAAATCACTACCAAAAATGCCGGGAATGGGGTGAATGAATACAGACAAAGAGAAAGGAACTCAGGGTACTTTGGATTTTTAACCTAATTTGTTCAGTCTAAAAAAATTGACGTTTCGTCGTCACTGCGACCTTTCTCAAGAGTTACTGAAAAAGTCCCACAGATAAGTACAAAAACACCCTATGCGTTTCGTCGGTAATGTTCCAACTTCATCAGGGGTTCATCGTAACCCTGATGAAGTCGGAACATTACCAACGAAACGCGTAGGGTGTTTTTAACGTGTCTTGGGGACTTCTCCTCGCATTTTCCTCACATTGGTACGGGGGAACATGGAGCTGAGGAACTACATTGCTGTACTCAGTTCTAGAAGAAGAGCTGTGTGTGCTCTCAGCATGACCGGAAGCGGATGCGCATCACCGGCTAGACTAGGAAGCATTTTTCCGGATATCAGTCTTTACCTGGAACCCAAGGAATGGTCCTATGTGTACCAAATGCTTTTTATTTAGCTACACTTGAGAGTAGTTTGGAGTTTTTTGGAGCCAATAAATTGATACAATTTACGGAATCACGCTATGTGGCCGGTGCCCTCTCCTTTTTGTATGTGTGTGTGTGTGTATATATATATATATATAATGTGGTGGGTGCTGGGGTTAGAGCATGCAGGGATTGTGTTTGTTAATTGTCAACTGGTAACAGTTGTTTGGAGGTTGGTGACTCCTCCTCCCTGGGTTTAAGCTCGCTCCTCCCCACTTTTTAAGTAACAGTTTTTTTCATATACCTGTACATTATTGGTCTATTGAGACCTTTCTCATTTAACTGTAGAGGTAATTGAAAATATCCACAGGTAGTGTTAGGGCCTGCATAGTGGTCATGCCGTGATGTGGCTGCAGGCTTATAACACCAAAGGGTTTAACTAAACCTTAAACATGGTGACAAGCCCAGCATATTCCAGATACAGGGTGTATCAAAAGCCTTCAATCCGTTTAGACAAAACAAAACAAAGAACAGCGCGCAACGCTCATCGTGAAAAATGTAGATACAATTTTATATTAAAAATGATTCAAGGTTCTGCGTACATCAATTGAATGAAAAACAGGCACAGAATGTAACAATGATAGCTATTACCACTCATGGACACTGGAACACACAGGAACAGCAGGGGTGGATGTCCTATGTCCACATCAGATGTCTGCGATCAGAGGGACTGTGGGGCCCCTGTCTGCTTAAGGATGTGTTCAGAGAGTCTAATAAACTCATCCCCAGAGTCCAAGAAATTATGTCCAATGCTTACTTGGATCAGGAGTCACAGTAGTTACACTCGCAGCCTCGTGGGACCGCGTCGGACGTCTGACTTTCGCGAGTCAGACACGGTCCCACAAGGCTGCGAGTGATATCCTCATATACAGCTAAGCACATTACTCCACCAAACTTGGACTCTGAAAATGTTCTTACGACTCACCACCAGGATCCCTGCTACAGCATCTTCCAGGCAAGGTAAATGGGTATGAAAGGGTTAAAAGATATCTTCAGGTATACACGGGGTCCTTAGTATAGCAGGGGCTCCCCAGTATAGCAGAGATACCCACATACATGCCTAGGTATCCTGAACCTAGTTTAGGGGTTCCGGGGCTGAGCAGGATATATATATATATATATATATATATATATTTATATATAAAATCAGTTCTATAGTAGTATAATACTTACTACATTTCTTTATTAACTCCTAATATAATGTTAATGATTTTTTTTAATGTACTGATCGTCCTTTGGTTGCTAATGCAACTATTTAGAATGTCACATCCCCTTCATCTTTTGAAACAGGCTCTCACAGACACTACAGTATTTTGAGCTCTGCCCTTTGTAACAGATCAGTTTGTGATACTTTGTTGCCAGTGTTCCAAGCAACAGGCTGTGTATTACCAAGCTGAAAGCTGTAACAATAATGTTTTACACTTAGTAATATAATGTTGCATTGCAGCTGCAGCATTTCACAGACTTCAGAAGTCGGACATTTCAGTAGCCCCACAAGCAGGATATTGGCCGATCGATCAGCATCTTAGGTAATTATTTCTCATTAAAGCAACTCACTTGCTGCATATAGTAAAATAAAAAAACAAAAAAAATTAATTAAATATTTATTTGCACCCTGTTTTTTTCAACCCACATATTAAAAATGCCACCCACATATTAAAAATGCCAACTGGGTTCCCATTTCCAGAAACAAGTGGTTTTCATAAAACTTTTTTTAATGGAAAAAGAAAGTGCTGAAAATGAGGCCTTTTTTTCTCCAATTCCCCATCAGCTAATTATTTTATTTAAAAAATTCAATAACTATGTGTTAACATTTTCTTTCTATTTTGTTGGGTGAAATGGTTGACAGTTGCACACCATTATTTAAATTAATTTTTCTTACTGATCTTAAATCAATAGCCGGTTCCCTCTAACGATGAAGGGAATCAACCTGAACAACTAATATGCTATGTAACCAAACATATAGCTCAAATAAATTAACCAAGCACACTATAAATATAGGTTAGCAGTCTTGGCAAACACACAGTGTATGGCAGCATATGATTAAACCTCATTATAGGCCATATTTTCTAAGTGTTGCTACTCCACATTACAATGTTGAAAGACATCTTAAAACTTATTCACTTGAATGTGCCGTAAGCTATCTTTCTTCTCCACTGCTTAGTAAATATGAGCCCAGATCCTTTTTTCATTTAGATGTATCTCTAGATTTTTATTTTGTTGGGGCAGATTATTTTTTCTACCTTTGCATTTAGATTTTTATTTCTATTTTTGATATTTTTGCTCAAAACATAGCCCTCACTATCACAGATCAAATAACTCAAGACGAACAGAAAAAAATGGATTGTGCAGTGAATTTCAAAGTAGGGGTATCTTTATACATGGAAATAAAGCTGCAAGGCAAGAAAGAGAAGAAAGTTTTGTCATGCATGATTAAATTTAGAAGTGCCGAATTACACCAGGGTGCCTTTGCTAATAATGACAAGACTGCTTTTGGAATCTGTAGCATAAGTAAAGATGGAATAAAAGTCCTAGAATGCACCAGCTGCTGCTGTTGCTCCTCCCTGCTGAGCCCGGAGACTTGTGCCCCCTCCGGAAGGCATGGCAATCTGTTGATATCTCAAGCTTTATGCTACTGCGGGATACTCAGCTTATTCTAAAGTAATGATCATCTGTCTGAATGAACAAAAATCAATGCCTATAGTTGAAAAGTGGAACAAACACACAAAGCAGATGGCTGGAGGCCTGCTCATTCCTGTTTCTGTAGCTGTTTACAATCTTAAGTGACTAATTTTGACATGTTACACTACTAATGAAGTTTTTTGGCGTGACCCAGTAAACTGTGTACAGTGTTGTTTGGGACCTCACTAATTTGAATTTGGAGACTCGCTGCTATCTTAGCACAATGACAAGCAGTCAATTAAAAACTGTTTGTATATTGTGATGCCCAGACCATGTTGTAGCATCTTTTAGTCCCAGATTAAGGCAGGAAACATTGTATTTCTCTATATGGGGTTTATTTACAGGGATAAATAATACACTAACAGGCCTATGGTCCCTTTTAAGTCAAAACGAAATCATAAAATATACTCCTACTCCTCTTAGGAGACTAACTACACATTCAGCTTTAACCTTACTACCTGGATGGACAGCTAAGCTGGTTACCACCTCAAAACAGGTACGACTAGAGCTGAACACATAAAGTCTCTGAACACAGCAATAAAGTGTTTCACTTATCTGTTACTCCAGGGTTTGGTGCAGACGTCTCTGCTTCAGCACGGTCTCATGTCCTTCTTTCCTAGGGGAGCTCGACCCCACGAGAGCTCGGAGAATCTCTCCTCTGTAAGTCCAATGTTAAGGACAGGACATCCCCGCTTCAGCATCGTGTCTCGTCCTTCCTTCCTCTTCCTGGGACTAACAAACCAGGCAGTCCCAGCAGGCTCTGCGACCACCGTCAGCAGGCCTAGGAGGCTGTGTCAGCTTCCATAGCTGGGGAAAACTCTTCTCTGTCCCCCTTCTCTGGGAACAGCAGTCAGCCTCGCTCTATGGCAGCTCTCTGTGTCTGCATTAAAACACTTCCTTCTTCAACAAGCAGTTCAGCCTGCTCAATTAGTTTGCAGCTTCTGCTGGCTTCTCTAGGGAGATTAACTCTCTGTGCATTGGAAAGTCCAATAGCTGCCCTATTCCAACACCTAGAGGACAGTAATGATATCACAATATGTATAAACACGTCAACCACAGACAAGACACATTTTCCTTTTTTTATATATATATATATATATAAAAGTAGTATAGTATAAAGTAGTAGTAGTACTAGTAGTAGTAGTAGTATAAAGTAGTATTACTTATCAACAAACATGCACATACTAGTAGTATTAGCATAAACTAGTATAACATCAACAAACATGAACAGGATTTGTCTTAAATATAGCAGATTTTGAAGAAAAAAAACAAAAAAACTTCATGTCAAATTTTGATATATGGGATACATTTATTGGGTAATCAGAGCACAATTATAGAAAATGTGACGAATAAAATAAGGATGGGCATTTTACCCCAGATTTACATATTTGTAGGTAAACAGATGACCACATTCAAGTCTCAAAATTCATTTTCTGTTTCAAGGCTAGCACTTTTCATGCACAGTAGTATCACATTCCCAATGATAATTTAAGAATGTCAAGACCAATGGTATTTTAGAACAAAGGCTGAGAGTGTATATGACATAATGGCTAGATCTATGCAGTTACCTTTAAGAGCATAGAGCAAGTGTTATCATTAAGGAAAACTCGCTACAAAATCTGTGGAAGGGTTTGTCTGAGAAAGGGGCTGCTTAAAAAATAAATGATAAAGAAATGGAAAAAGACAAACAAAGTTGAAGTATGTAACTTTGGGGTTTCGTTCTTGGTATTTAATTGTCACAGCTAGCGGGGGTGTTGGAGGGTGCCAGCCTGGTGCAGGTGTTGGTTAATGCCATGGCGAGTTTGTGGAGGTGGCATAATGCCTGTGTGGATATCAACAAGTGGGTGTTATCATAAGGCAGAACATACATATATGGTGGCTTAGACTGGTTATCTGGCCAGAACGGGGGGGTGGGTGGGGGATTATGAGCTCACGACATAGCAATAGGCAGTCTGGCACAGTTCGGTTCATTTGTTACTCGATGACAGTTATATGTTTGGAGTTTAATAAAAGCTGTGGACTTTATACACCATATAAGATGTGATGTTTTAAACTGTATGAGTCTGTGTCTGTTATTGGGGAGGATGGGGGAGGAATATGGGGTATCCATAAGTCATGGCCTTGTTTGTTGTCAACAATATGATATCATGTGAAATTTCCCTAATCATCTACACAGTTGTCTTTTAGTTTGACGTGGAAAAATGAGTTTGTGGAATTGGTAGATATAATGAGTTACATTTATTTATAAAATGTTTTACCAGGAAGTAATACATTGAGAGTTACCTCTCGTTTTTAAGTATCTCCTGGGCACAGGGTTAAGACATGGTTACATAAGTGAACAGGGTATACATTATATACAAGACATTGCATGGACAGTTAAAGATAATATCTATTATAGGTGTATGTAACTGTTACAGACCAGATTAAAATGTGAGACAGCTTTAGTTTTGAAAGAACTTAAACTGGTGGTGGCTGTGAGCGTCTCCAGTAGGTTGTTCCAGTTTTGGCTTGCATGGTTAGAGAAGGAGGATTGGACGACTTCTTTGTTTAGCCTTGGGACCATGAACAGTCTTTTGGAGTCAGATCTCAGATGATAAGTTCTGCCTATGGTAGGGATGAGTAGCTTGTTCAGATAGATGGGTAGCTTGCCCAGAAAGTATTTGAAGGCAAGACAGGAGAGATGAACGTTGCACCTAGACTCGAGTGATGACCAATCTAGTTCTTTGAACATTTCACAGATGTGTGTTGTAGTTGCATTGGAGAACAAAACGGCATATTGAATTGTAGAGGGTGTCAAGTTTGCTAAAGTGGGTTTGGGGTGCAATGTCCCCATAGTCCCCGTATGCAATGTCCCCATAGTCGATAATTGTCATCTGCTGTGCAATACACTTTCTGACCAGCAGACTTTGGGAGGATTTGTTCCTGTAAAGTACACCTAGTTTGGCATAGGTTTTGGATGCCAGGGTATCAGTGTGCATCCCGAATGTTAAGTGGGAGTCAAACCATATGCCCAAGTATTTAAAACTAGTAACAAGAGTTAGAGTGATGTTAGCGTTGGTTCTGATCTGGAGCTCAGTCACTGGAAGCTTTAAAAATTTAGTCTTGGTCCCAAATACCATTGTTATAGTCTTGTCAATGTTTAAAAACAGTTTGTTTTGGGAAATCCACATTTCGATTCTTAAAAATTCAGATTGAAGTATGTGTTCAAGATCGGGGAGGCTATGGCTGTGTGCATATAAGATTGCATCATCTGCATACATATGTATTGAAGCTCCCTTACAAGCTATAGGAAGATCTTTGATGAAAACTGTGAAGATTATGGGCCCCAGAACAGAGTCTTGCGGGACACCACAGTTGATATCCAAGGGGTTGCAGTTAGAGCCTGAGGTGGACACATGTTGGGATCTTCCCGATAGGTAGGAATGAAACCAGTTTAAAGCATGTTTCCCTATTCAAGAGCACTGGAGTTTGTTAAACAGGATCGCATGATCAACAGTATAAAAAGCCTTTGCATAATCTAGGAATATTGCACCAGTGAGTTGTCCCCGTTCCATTCCACACTGGATTTCATTGCAAACTTTTAGCAGGGTAGTTATGGTGGAGTGTTTGGGGAAATGTGTCTTGGTATAGTAATCGCTTAATTGGGAGTGGACACATTTTTCCATGACTTTGGATAGCATTGGTAGAAGAGGGATTGGCCTGTAGTTTGACAGTGTTTTTGTCCCCACTTTTGAAGATTGTAATAACTCTGGCAGTTTTCCAGGTCTTAGGGATATGGCTTGCAGTCAGAATAGAGTTAATTATGGAAGCAATTGGTTTGGCAATGGCTGGGGCACCGAGTCATAGGAACTTAGATTGCAGTAAGTCAGGTCCACATTGGCTGCTCTGTTTTAATTTTGAGGAGTGCTTTTGTAATCTCCTCTTCGGATACTGGGACAAATTGAAAATTGTGGGCAGTGTTGGGAGGGAGTGGGCTAAAGGGTACTCTCAGAATGAGATTCATGTCTGTGGTTTGGGTTGCGTTTCGCTAAAAAGTTAGTAGCACACCCTACAAAGTAGTCATTGAATGCATTTGCAATGTCAGTGGGGTTTGTCAGAGTAACATCCTCCTTAGTGATATTTATTGGTTGTTGATGGTTAGAAGGCTGGAAAATATTGTTGATAACCTTCCAGAAGTTAGCTGGGTTTGATGTATTCTGGAGGAGATTGTCAGAGTAATATTGTGCTTTTGCATGTCTTGTTTGCCTTGTGCACATATTCCGCAGGCATCTGTAGGAATTAAGAGCCGTGGTAGTGCCAGTTACGTTGTAGTTTTTCCACATGGCATCCCTGAAATGGTAGAGTGCTATAAGGTCAGTTGAAACACACGGAAAGTGGGCCCCCCGTACTCTTATTCTGCGTAGTGGAGCATGGGTATCACAGAGTTTTAAGAACTCGGATTGGAAATAGTCGAGCGCAGAATTAGGGTCAGGAATTAAGTCGATTCTGTGCCAAGGGCAGTTGGTAAGATCAGTCCGAAACTGTTGTGGGTTAAATTTATGAATTTTCTAGTGAGGAGAACTTTAGGGCTTGATTGGGGTGCTTTAATTTTCTTTACACAGTACACTATTGCATGGTCACAGTCTAGCAAGAAATGGTTGTGAGATTTCAGGTTTAACCGTGTGGGTTGGGAAATGAGTTGCGATAGGTTAAATGACTTAAGTTGTATCTGGATTTTGTGGTTTTTAGGGTCGAGCCAATTGAAGTTGAAATCCCCAAGAACTAGCAGCTAACTCTTCTAGTTCAGAGAGGAAATGGAACCAAGAAACTGGGTGATATGTCAGGGACTGTAGAGGGACTTTATGGGGGTACTAGATGCCAGCAACCAAGATGGACTTAGAAAAAGGGTGGCACTCTGCTTTCACGTTGCTTAGCACCAAAATAGAACCCCCCTCAATTTTTTGGGGGGTAATCTGACTTTTAAATGCTAATGAGCCGCTCCTCTAGCTTTCCCTACTCCACCGGTGCCTTTTTTTTGTGTGCAGATTATTGCCTTTTTGGCTGCGATCTGGCGGATCACAGAGCAACAGGTCTTCTGCTGCTGCTCTGTCTGGTGCCATACCGGAAGTCTCCCATTCCATTTTTAAATTCCGGGTTATTGCAAAAAATTTCAAATGAATAGAGTGAAGTTTCCCTATGTCAAGTTAGTGTCATATATTGCCATACTTTGCATGAGTTTATAATCGGTGGGTTTTGTTTGCATTCTAATAGGATTTTGGAAGGTGATGCGTGGAGCATATATTTTAGGCTTATTTAGTCTTCTAGATATTGATCCCTCTCTGTATCCGTAAATGTATTAATATCATGAATCCAATCCCTTGCAGCCCTGACCAAACTGCAAATGTTATATTATTTGGTATTTGGAAAGTTTAAACCACCATTTCTTTTGTCTGTTGAAATTCTAACAGACTTATTTGGGGTTTATGGTTGTTTCATATGTAACAGGTTATGTTATTCTTGCCTGTCTTTCCCATCTCTGTTATGTAAGTTCCTGTTAGCTGCAGGCAGTAACAGGTTAATCCTGTGGGCTAGTGACCCCCCTTGTACTCTTCTCTGATGGACAGGAGTGAGGTGGTGACTCATGGTCTGTGTAAGCCTATGAGGGATAGGTATAGACCATGAGCCCGCCCCTTCTGCTTCCTGATGAGAAGCAGAGCCAAAAACTAAGTAGTCCTGCTCTGGAGAAGAAAGAGAGCAGTTTGGGCTGTGATTCTCTCCCATGGTGGGATGAGCGGGCCTACTCTCAGTCCTGGGACTGAGGGAACATCTGACTCAGGAAGATGACCCCATACTATCAGGGTCAAGCACCATCCAGAGGATTGGAACCCTCTGAACTCTTGCATAGCTGTGTAAGATCATCATGCAGTGACCACTCAAATATAGATCCCCTAGATCTATTATACAACTGTCTGGACTGAGTCAGTGAGAAGGTGTGTGAGAGTGCTTCAGGAGGAGAGTACCTCTGGTATTCCCAGACCCCACTGAAGCTGGAGGCGCTGACACTGAACCAAGATGACATCAAAAGCCTGTCCTGGTCTCCATATCACCACAGACAGCTCAGATCTCCTGAACATAACAGGTATGCCTCAGCACCACACGGTAGCAATAGATTGGATCTCCCTGAGGGTGGGGGAAATAGTGCTACATTTGGAGGCGCTGCTGAGAACAGGACAGGCTTTCCAGACTGCAGAAATGCAGCAAGTTAAAGGGGACTTTTAAAAGCAGCAGCAACACTACAGATGCAAGGGATATTGGTGCATAAGGGGGCCAGTGATGGTACCAGGCATGGTACCAGGGACCCTTGGACACCCATCCACAGACGGCAGCTACAGACATGGGCCAGAGGTAAGCCTCACCGTGCATTGTGGGGAGCCCTTGGGCACCCAGCAGATAGACTGTGCGTGGAAGGAGGGAGTTCTCCCTGTGGCAATGCAGGGGAGAGAGAAGAATCCCTGAACCCTTCCCTTTTCAACAGTGTTGGGGCATAACCTGATGGCATGATTCCAGGGAACTTGGTTACCCTTCACTTGTAAATTCAAGTTCAATATAGGAGCGAACCCAGTGGGAAACTTATCCTTGGTGCGTGGTTACCCTATCTAAACACTCCTGGGTGAGGTTGGGGCCAGGGAGCTTGCATGGCACTTAAGGACCCTGGACCCCATTCTAAAATTGGCATGAATGTACTGTGCCATGGGGGAGTCGTCCCGGGTTGAGACCCCCGTGGTAGCGTGACCCACTTTATTTTTTCACTTTTATGTTGTATATTGGGGGTTCCCTGTGGGAAAATTATCCTGGGAGAGTGAACCCCAATTGAAAATATGCTGTAAGGGACAATCTGTTGCAGTGTATGTGGGGATTGGGCACCTGGCAGACTCTGGACCTTTCAAAAGGTTACTAAAGGAGATCAAAAATAGCGGCCACCACGCAGCAGCCAATCAGAGACTGTCTTAAGAAAGGAGGAGCTCTCACTCTTTAGCCAAGAGTATCATTCTCAACTGAGCTGCAGAACAGAGAGGAGCTGTGATATACTTGTGGGATATTATTTCCAAAATGGCTGCCTCTAGTGAAGCGCTCAATCTGGAAGTCTCCAACTATTCCCTTCCAGGTGGCTATCTAATAGTGAGGATCGGAGATGAAGTTCATCTGCGATGTCTGTGCCCACATTGTCGGCTGCCCGGAGAAGCTGTGGCCTTGGAGGCGCAGTGCCAGCACTGTGGCGCCATCTATTTGTGGCCTGCCGGTCCGGTGCCACCTACAGCTGCTGCCGCGGACCCTGCTGTGGGCCCATGGGCCCTACAACTGCCGTTTCAGCCTGCTGTGATGGTGCTGACAGTCCCAGGACTGGGATCCATGTCTGTGGAGGGTGAGTGGGCTGCCCCAGGGGTGTCGGAGGTGAGTCCGCACGTGACCGCGGAGCAAGATAGCTACATAAGCACGGTCAAAGGGGGGGGTTGGCTCACCCCGGCATCGCATCCTGGCGGAGTTTCCCCCACCCGTGGCTGTCCCAGATGACTTCATCCGGGCGGAACCTATGGAGAAGAGCCCACATCTTACCTGCCACCCGGAGTGAAGTTCCAGCCAAGTCGCGTCCATCACCGAGGCTGCAGAGGTTCCGGAACATCCCAGGAGCTCCGCCACCCCAGATGACATCGCTGCTGTGTCGGACCTGTCTGCGGAGGAATCCGGGGACATTGCTCACCTGATGGGTGAGGTTCCCGTACCTTCTGTTCCCCAGGATCTGGTGTCGGCCTACCTTTAAGAGGCGCTGAGTGCAGCCGCTCGGTGACGAACATCCGTCTTACCGGCTCTGTGCTGTGACGTCACCAATATGGGGTCCGCGGAGCCGGTTGAACCACCGCTATGCCCAGCTGCAGTGAGTGTGGACCTGCTTCCACTCGATGCTGCCTGCTATGTGAAACATTGCCAGGGAAAGGATCATCGGATCCCTAAGGCTGCACAGTCACCTCCATTTCATGGAAGGGGTAAGCCTCTTTCTACCAGACAGATCATGGACTTGATTAAGCCCCAGATAATGGCCATCGCTGCCCCTGTCCATGACATTACCCCTTTGCCGGACATTCTGGACACTGCCCATATTTATTCTGCCCTGGCCATTGTCCCATCCTCACCTTATGGATCAGGGAAAGTAAGATATATTGGTCCGACGGTTACCCCTTTTGTATTTACAAAGTTCCCAGAAGATGAGGTGCATCTGGGGTTGTCTTCTGATGCTTGGGATTGGTCGGTTTGGGGTGGTAGTTCCGAGGAATCAGAGCTAGGTATACCTGTATCCAGTGTGGTAAAAAGATCAGGATCTAAAGTTTCTTTCATTGTTTTAGGGAGTCATCTAGGTCCCAGTCTCTTCCTCCGCAATCTACTTCCTCTAGTGTAAGTGCCATTACTCATCCTAAGACTTCAGGAGGGGACCCCTTAAGTGGTGTGACCCTATGTTTCAAGGATATGCACCTGATATGAAACAGACTAGATTTGTTTTGGTAGATGGTTCTATAGTATACCATTGGTTGGAGGAAGGCATCTTGTCCCCTGAGGATGCTGCTGAAACTATTAGAAAAAGATTGGGAGAGAGCAACCTGGTGGTTATAATCCCCAAGGGTCCCTCTAATCTGTACCAAGAGGCAGACCCTAATGACCAAGGGTTCTGGGTACTACCTGGCCAGTGAGCTGTCCGTAAAGTCCTGAGGCTTTGCCGAGCTGACCGGGCCATAAGAAATAGATAAGGTTAGTCTCATGGCTATAATTTCCCTTACGTGCCTGAGCCTACAATGCAAGAGATAGACGATCACTGGTATGAGTGGCTCAAACTAGTGGTCACTGACTATCTCCAAGCCAAGACCAGTTATGCAGAGTTCGTGACAGACTCTAATATATGTTCCATCATGAGGGAATGACTGATAAGAACTTGCATCTATATGGACAGGGTGGAAGTCCGCCAACGAACAGGGGCTCCTAAAGTCTATTCAGTGTGGGTTAAGGATTTTGAGGGACTGGTTATTAAAAAGCCTGATCCCAAATACTATAAATAGATTATCCCATACTTTTTCCGTTGGAAGAAGTAGATTATTTGTCGCTGTCACCAGTGGGTGATATGGGTTCTGGTTATATGTACTGTCCTAATGTATGACCTGTAATATTATCTTGCAGTTTCCTGACTGACGTATGGTGCAGCAAATTTGGTTCCAGTGGGAGCCTGAGATTCCAAAAATTCCAAAATGTTTTCAATAATATCTGGTATTGCTGAATGTGGGTTTCTAATGAAGAATATCTTGGCATCTGAAAATGCTGAGATTTTTATTTCTGTTGTTTTCATAGGGATTTCTTTAAATTATTCAATGGCTTTCAAGTGTCTGATTAATGGGTCTAGGGTTAAGTTGAATAATATTGTGAAAGGGGGCAGCCCTGTCTGGTATAAAGCAATTATAGTTGAGGATGTTTGTGATAATAAATGCTTTTTCCGTAGCCAAGTTTACAATTAAGTTGGGAATTCTTTGAGTGTCACTGGAGGTAATAACCACCGCTAGAGGTTCTCTTATATTTGAAATGGAATGTCTGTTTTTTGTGAACCCTGTGTGTTCCTTTGAGATGCGCTTGGGCATAATATTTTAATTGGTCTGCTATTATCTTTGTTAAAATGTTGCAATCAGTATTTAAAATGAGATGGGTCAATAAGAGCTTATTAATTGTGGGTTTCCATCTCGTTTTGGCAGTGCAATAATTGTAGTTATAATCAAATCTTTTGGTAAGGATTTAGTCTCAAGAATATGACCAAAAAATAAATTAAGATTTGGGATGATATCGCTTTGAAAGATTTTGTAATATTCTGTGATTAATCCATATGGCCCTGGTGCTTTACGGCTGTTAGGATTTTTTTTATTATATTAACGATTTCCTCATTTGAAATTGGTTTGCTTACAGAAGTTTTCTTTTCCTCTGATAATTTGGAGACATTTTCTTTTGCTAAAAATTGTTTCCTTTCACTGTGTCATCTTTATCAGCTGTACAATATCAGCTCCGGAGACCCAGTGCTTCAATTCTATGTTTTTAAAATTAAAACACACCTTCATTACCTTAGTGGCTAACTGCTAAGGTAATGAAGGGGTTTACCAGGTTTTGTTTATGGTAGAGGGGGTGGGTGAAGCTTGTAGGTACTCCAGTGTGGGTGTTAAGATCTCCCAGGAGGGTTGCAGTAGGAGTTCAAACCTTTTATTACAGTACCTTAGCAGTTACAACTAAGGACTGTGATTATTCTTGGCTCTCATCATCTTCTATTATATTTTGTTGTTCTTTTCTCTTCTCCTCTTTTTCCCACTGACCCTATGGCCTCATCTAGGAATCTAAATGTAATAAAATTATCACTGCTATCACTGCAGTAGAATAAAAAGATTAACAATATCCCCCTATCTCAGAGTCCCTTTGGCAACTGACAGTATGAAACACACACAGTAGTTTTAACCTATTAAACAGTCCATGTCCAGCATCCATTTTCTATTAGTTTTATATTAGTTTGGACTGCATAATTACATATTATAATCAGGACTATTTTGTGGGGAACCTCAATGTCACGCCTGTATGCCCGCAGACCTGGCTAGACCCCATTACTGAGGTGGGAATGGTATGATACCACACACCCACAGCAGTGGGAGCAAGCCCAGAGTGTGGTATGGCATTGCTGGGCCCGTTGGAAGAGTTGTTAGTTATACTTGCAACGCTTGGGGATGTCCGCAGGAGTAGTCGTGTCCATGTGCCAATGTCCAGGAGTCCAGAGGTTAGAATCGTCAGAGTATAAGCCAGGTCCTAGGAAGCCAGAGGTAAGCGAAGTAGAGAGAGAAGTGTGAGACGACAGGGATAGGACAGGGAGAGAAGAGGAGGAGACAGAAGGGGCAGTCAGGGGAATGGCCTGGATGGCTTGGGAGGCGGAGACATGGGGAACAGGATAAGAAGAGCATGTGCGCGTGCCCTCTGTAAGCTGGGAATGCGCGCACAGAGGTTGCAACACAGAGAGGGACCGCACGGAGCAAGGGAAGGACGCAGGAGGAGCACGAAGCCCAGAGAAGGGGAACGCACGCGTGACCTGTGACCGCGAGACGGCATGCAGAGGCAGGGAGGAGGGAGCAGGTGGATCAGGGAGACCAGCGGAGGAGCGTGTGCGCGTGCCCATTGTGGGCTGAGGGAGCACACGCACCGGTCACGTCACCAGGCGCGCGGAACGCCGCACCGCGGGCACCACGGAGGGAGGAGGCAATAGGACGGATGCCACCATGGGGGAAGGTAATGTTGGCCCCGTGGGAGAGAGGGAGCAGGTAGGATCATAGGAGGGACTGAGGGACCGCGTGGGTATGCGAGACCTGCGGGTAACGCGCTGCGGCAAAGGGAGAGAGGTGGAAGGCAAAGGAGAGGAGTGGGAAGGAGAAGAAGGGGCAACAGGAGATGGGAGAGAGGGACAAGGAGGAGAAGGAATTTCCTGAGTCATCACAGTATCCCCCCCTTGAGGATCAATCTCCAAGTGATCCAACCACGGCTTGAGGGGAAATTTCTGATGAAATAGAAAAAGCAGCCTTGGTGCGTGGATGTGATGTGCAGGTACCCAGGAACGTTCCTCAGGACCGTAGCCCTTCCAGAGTACCAAAAACTGCAATCTATTTTTAGACAGACGAGAGTCGATGAGAGACTGTATTTCCTACTCCTGTTGGCCCAGGGTGGAAACTGGATTGGGTCTCCGAGAGGGGTGCGGGAAATGGGGACTGGGAATGAATTCTTTAAGGAGGGAAACATGGAACACGGACGGAACCTTCATTGTGGGAGGAAGATCGAGACGATAGGCTACAGGATTCCCCTTCTCTAGGATTTTCAATGGTCCCAAGAATCTAGGGGACAGTTTGAGTGAAGGAGTTTTGAGCCTAATATTTTTGGAAGACAGCCACACCAGATCACCAGGTTTGAAGGAAGGACCCCTTTGACGTGGCGATCTGCCTTTGTTTTCTGTTTGGCAACCGCAGATTTTAAAGACTTGAGGATTTTTTTCCAGGATTCTTGTAAGTTGGTGATATGAGAGACGGCTGCAGGAACACCAGAAGGAGAGAGAGAGAGGGAGACTACTGGGGTGGAAGCCACAGTTGATAAAGAAAGGAGACTCCTGAGTAGACTCATTCCTCAAGGAATTTATGGCAAATTCGACCCATGGTTAAAGATCCACCCAGTTATCTTGAGAGTCCGAAATGAAGCATCTGAGCAACTGTTCAAGAGTTTGGTTTATCCTTTTAGTTTGACCGTTGGTTTGTGGATAGTATCCAGAGGAAAACAAGAGAGAGATACCCAATCTTTGGGAGAAGGCCCGCCAGAATTTTGAGATGAACTGAGACCCCCGCTCAAAGACAATAGAAATGGGGACGCCATGCAACCTGAAGATCTCTTTGGAGAAGACGTCTGCCAAGGTGGCAGAGTTGGGAAGACCCTTGAGGGGAACAAAGTGTGCCTGCTTCAAAAACCTGTCAACCACGACCAAAATAGTGTTCATCCCTTTGGAAACAGGCAGCTCAACAATAAAGTCCATCGAAATGTGTTTCCAGGGTTGTTCAGGGGTGGGAAGTGGTAGAAGAAGTCCAGAAGGTTTATGATTTAGGGTTTTACTCTGGGCACATACAGGACAGGCGGAGGTATATTCAAGAATGTCTTGATTCATCTTAAGACACCAAAAAGTCAGTTTAATGAAATCTGCCTTCCTTTTGAAGCCTGGATGACCAACTGCTCTAGAGGAATGACCTCAAAGTAACACTTTATGACGAAAACGTGGAGCAGCGTAGAGACGTCCTTCTGGTACCCTGAACCTGCTGGGAATATGCGCTTGTGCCTTGTTGATCTCATCCAACACATCGAAGTTGTTAGCAGAAATTATGCACTTGGCCGGGAGAATAGGTTCCGAGATTTCTTTAGCTTCAGTCTCAGAGGAAAACTGACGAGAAAGGGCATCCACTTTAATATTTTTGGTCCCAGGAATATACGAGATGGTGTAGTTGAAGCAGGAAAAGAAGAGTGACCAGCGAGCTTGGCGGGAGCCTAGGCGACGAGCCCCCTCAATATATAACAAATTTTTTGGTCAGCGAGAATAGCGATTGGTTCCTTGGAACCCTCCAAAAGGTGTCTCCATTCTTGGAGAGCCAACTTGATGGCCAAAAGTTCGTGATTACCGACATCATAATTCCTTTCTGCTGCTGAGAATTTCCATGAAAAAAAACCACAATGATGGAGTTTCTCTTGGGGAGAAGTCCTCTGGGAAAGAACTGCGCCAGCTCCTATGTCTGAGGTGTCAACCTCCAACGTAAAAGGGAGGGAGGTATCCGGATGATGAAGAATGGGAGCAGACACGAACGCCTTCTTGAGAATCTCAAAGGCTGAAATGGCCTCAGGTGACCAGGATGAGACGTCGGCGCCCTTTTTTGTCAAGGTGGTGATTGGAAGAGCAATAGAAGAATTTTTTTTGATAAACTTCCTGTAATAATTGGCAAAGCCAAGAAAACGTTGCACAGCCTTGAGTGAATTAGGGAGTGGCCAGTCGAGAACCGCCTTCAGCTTCTCAGGGTCCATGGAAAAACCTTGGCTGGAGATGATATAGCCTAGGAAAGCCATGGAAGCCTGGTGAAATAGACACTTCTCCATCTTGGCATAAAGACGATTAGAACGAAGCCTGGAGAGCACCAGTTTGGTATGTTGAATGTGTTCCTCCAGATTTTTAGAAAAAATAAGAATGTCGTCTAGATAGACATTGACAAAAGTTCCCAATACATCACGGAAGATGTCGTTCATAAATTCCTGAAACACGGCCGGGGCGTTACACAGCCCAAAGGGCATAACAAGATATTTATAATGTCCAGAACGTGTGTTAAACGCTGTTTTCCACTCGTCTCCTTCCCTTATACGAATGAGATTATAGGCACCCCCTAAGTCGAGTTTTGAGAAGATAGAGGCCCCTTGGAGACGGTCGAACAGTTCAGAAATGAGCGGAAGAGGATACCGTTTTTTTACCGTGATCTTATTGAGTCCGCGGAAGTCGATGCATAGCCTCAGTGATCCATCCTTCTTCTTCACAAAGAAGAAGCCAGCCCCGGCAGGAGAGGTAGAGTTGCGGATGAATCCTTTTCCAGATTTTCCTGAATATAAGTAGTCATGGCCTCAGTCTCCGGGATGGAGAGTGGATAAGACTTAGACTTCGGCAGGACAGTCCCAGGGATGAGGTCGACAGGGCAATTGTATGGACGGTGAGGAGGAAGAACCTCTGCTTGTACCTTGTGGAACACGTCCAAGTACTCATGGTACACAGCAGGCAGGGACAACTGATTGGCAGGTACGTATTCCAGACCGGCAAGCACAACCATGGGAGGATCCGCTGGCACAGCATCTGTGGACGAGGGCCACTAGATAGGCAGAGTAGCGGACCAATCAATGCGCGGATTGTGGAGTTGAAGCCAAGGCAATCCTAAAATAATTTGTACGGAAGGGGATTGAAAAACGTCAAAGACAATTACCTCCTTGTGACCATCGGCCAGGGTCAAGGTAAGAGGAATAGACTCCCAAATGATGAAGGCCGGCTGGAGCGGTCGTCCGTCGATGGCCTCCAGGCCAATAGGGCTCTTCCTTCTGACCATGGGAATTTGATTCTCCAATGCGAACTGCTGGTCCAGGAAATTACCGCCAAATCCGGAATCGATGAACGCTTCCACCTTTAAGACAAGGTTGGGACCCTCCAACGTGGCCGGTAGCATAAACTTCTTTGGGAGAGCTTCGGAAGGAGAGGGGTTAGGAGAGAATGTACCCAGTAGAAGCCCCTCTACCTTTATTGGGTGTGCCCATTTCCCGGCTTCAAGGGACAATTCTGGAGACGATGTTCAGAGGAAACACAATAGAAACACAGCCTGTTCTGACGCGCCGCACTCTCTCGGTTGCCTGGAGTTGTTGACTGCTGATCTGCATAGGTTCCGGTGCCTCCAGGGCCAGGAGAGGAGTAGTGGGCGACCTGTGGGAAACAACGGAGGGAGAAGAATGGGAACAGTGTCTCTCGTGACGTCGCTCCTGCATACGCTGATCCATGCATACGCTCAAGGTGATGAGTTCCTCCAGGGACGTAGGCCGGGCATGAGTAGCCAGATTATCCTTCAACGTATCTGAGAGTCTGTGCCAGTACGCAGCGGTGAGGGCCTCATCATTCCATTGTACTTCGGCGGCCAGCGTACGAAACAAGATGGCGTATTTGGCAGCTGATCTTCGGCCCTGAGAAATATGAAACAGGGAAAAGGCGGCTGTCTCGCGCAGTGCGGGGTATCAAACACAAGTTGAAATTCATGTCTGAATAAAGGATAATCTTGCGTTATTTCGCATTTACGCTCCCATAGGGGAGAGGCCAAGGCAAGAGCATCTCCGGAGAGCAGAGCATATATATAAGCAATTTTAGCACGGCCAGTAGGAAACAGGGAGGGAGACATTTCAAACTGCACCTCACATTGGTTTAAGAAACCGCGGCAGGTGCGGGGGTCCCAATCGTAGCAATTCGGAGAGGGGATCCATGGACCAGGGCTGGCGTAGGTAGTAGCCATTGATGGCGCAGAAGCCGTGGAACCCTCCTGATGGGAGAAGGTGGCCAATTGCTGGGAGACAGTGGACAGCTGATCGCTAACAAAGTGTAAGGCCTCTATGGTAATACTTGTACCCACCTCAGGGGGGTCTGCGTCTGTTGGGCTCTGCATAACATCACACCTGTATGCCCGCAGACCTGGCTAGACCCCAGTACTGAGGTGGGAACGGTATGATACCACACACCCACAGCAGTGGGAGCAAGCACGGAGTGTGGTATGGCGTTGCTGGGCCTGTTGGAAGAGTTGTTAGTTATACTTGCAATGCTTGGGGATGTCCGTAGGAGTAGTCGTGTCCATGTGCCAATGTCCAGGAGTCCAGAGGTTAGAATCGTCAGAGTATAAGCCAGGTCCTAGGAAGCCAGAGGTAAGCGAAGTAGTATGCGTAGCAGGGTTCAAGGGATACTAGAGAGCAGAGTAGTCCAGGACAAGCAGGGGTCAAAGCCAGGGAAATCCAAGATAACACAGGAGCAGGAAACAACAGGAACACAGAGGGAGCACAGCATAGGTCAGGTACACACAGGGAAACAGGAACTATGCAGAGCGAGGAAGAAGTGGACAGACAGGGGTTATAAAGGAGGGCATAACAATAGGAGACAGGGGAGGAGTAGAGAGAGAAGTGGGAGATGACAGGGATAGGACAGGGAGAGAAGAGGAGGAGACAGAAGGGGCAGTCAGGGGAATGGGCTGGGGGGCTTGGGAGGCGGAGACATGGGGAACAGGATAAGAAGAGCATGTGCCTGCACCCTCTGTAAGCTGGGGATGCACGCACAGGTTGCAACACAGAGAGGGACCGCACGGAGCAAGGAAAGGACGCAGGAGGAGCACAAAGCCCAGAGAAGGGGAACGCGCGCGTGACCTGCAACCGCGAGACGGCATGCAGAGGCAGGGAGCAGGTGGATCAGGGAGACCAGCGGAGGAGCGTGTGCGCGTGCCCATCGTGGGCTGAGGGAGCGCACGCACTGGTCGCATCACCAGGCGCGCAGAACGCCGTGCCACAGGCACCACGGAGGGAGGAGGCAACGGGACGGATGCCACCACGGGAGAAGGTAATGCGGGCACCGCGGGAGGGAGGGAGTGGGGAGGATCATAGGAGATACTGAGGGACCGCATGGGTATGCAAGACCTGCGGGGAATGCGCTGCGGCAAAGGGAGAGAGGTGGAAGGCAAAGGAGAGGAGTGGGAAGGAGTAGAAGGGGCAACAGAAGATGGGAGAGAGGGACAAGGAGGGGAAGGAATCTCCTGAGTCGTCACACTCAGGAACTGAATTCTGGCACCATTTTTGAGTACCAGCCTATTTTGTTTAAAAACTCCATATAGTGCTATAGTAATTATTAAAATCTGGACTTTAAAACTATCTGGCTAACTGTTTTTTCTACTATGTTTCTTTATTCAGTTAAATTACTAAATTATTCATTGTAGTTTAGAAAGAAATAGTTTCTTTCTTTGTTTGGATTCTGGCAATAGTTTTCCATCATATACACCACTGAGACTAATGTTATAATGCGCACCTATGTAAAAAAAAAAAAACATCTACCCACCATTAAAACAAAGAAGGATAGAACAAAAAAGTGTACCGGTATTAAAGGACTGTTTTTCTAATCAGTCTCAAATAATTTTATTAGTCTCAGCAACAATCTCATATCCTGGAAATAATTTCTACAGTGTTCCCTCCTACTGCTTCAAGACCTCTTTTGAACACATGGCAGCATACAAGAAAGCAAAACTGATGTTCATACAGACAAGAGGTGAAGTAAAAAAAGAAATCAATCTAACATATAGAAACAGGTGAGTATTCCTGAAGCCAAATCAATCCAGTCTGAGCTATTAGCATTTCCAGACAGATGGCTAGACAGATATAAAGTTTGAATTTAAAACATTTTAAAAATACTGGTGAAAAAATTTCAATTATAATTCATACTAATAAGTTCTCTTCTTTTTGTTTTCCCACGGTAGTTTTGATTTTTTCTTTACTCTCGGAAGTTGGTCTGCAATGCATCGACTCTTTTCACCTGAATGGATATGAAAGCATGTTAACTGTGTGTGTACAACCCCACTTCTCAATATAATGCAGGGGTTCTAAACTCCAGTCCTCAAGACCCCACAAGAGGTGAGATCTTAAGGATATCCCTGCTTCAGCACAGGTGTTTCAATCAGTGGATCAGTCGATGAGCTTGCTGCAGGACAGGTAGCTCAATCAGTGGCTCAGTCAAAGACTGAGCTACTGATTGAGTCACATGTGCTGAAGCTGCAATATCCTGATAACCTGACCTGTTGGGGTCTTGAGGACTGAAGTTATGAACCCTTGATATAATGACTAAAAATAAACTAAAAGGACATGCTGAAAATGGCAAAGGAAATGTATCAACGAACACAAACTGCAAGCAAAGACACACACAAAGGAAAAACAATGTTTGCAGGAAACCGTGATCTGAAAATGTCCCTTTTTCTAGGAAATAGGATTGTGATGCAAGCCACCTAGGAAATACTGCAGAGAGTTTAAGACGTGTGCACGGGATGATGTTATCAGTCACACAAATGTGACGTTGCAGTGTCCAAAACAGAAAAAGATTTATTTTGGGAGCCTAAAAATGATACTCCAAGCCCTTAGGCAAAGAGAAGTGTAGTATACCTCACTCACACTAGATCCCCCTCTAAAAAGCCCAGACTGAAGAGTAAGATGGCACATACAAACCTTTATTGAGGTTAGAGTCCAAATAAATCAGCGCATCTATAAATGTTAGAAGAAAAAAACAGAAAAAAATATATAGTGAAGCACGTTCATGTACTGTACAATTATCAGACCAGGAAAAACGGTGAGTTATGCCCTTAACTTGTAGTGCCTGAACCTTGGCACTAAAAGGTTTATTTTCCTCCGCTCCCACAACCGATGGATAAACAGATTTGGAGCCTTTTTAAATGTTCATATTTTATCCAAACACATGACAACTCATAAGGACAGAGTAAAACAGGTTCCCGACCAGTCCGCAACTTTCTACTACTCCCTGGTGATCGCGACGCTGTTCCGCCGTTTCCGCCGGTGTTTCTACGTCACTTCCGGTTTGGAGTGTTACACTGCGAATGGTCCTGATGTAGTTTTCAGGATTTTTTTCTTGTGTTTTAAATTGTTTATTTCTGTCTTTTGATTGGTGTTTGCTTTTTAATGTTGGATTATATTTTGACTTTTGATTTTGAATGATGCGGTTCATTTAGATATTTATTTGATTTATTCATGGTTTTGTTTTTGTGTTTTAATTGTTTATTCTGGTCTTGATTAATTGATTGTTGGTAATTTTGTCCGGTTAACTTCTTTATTAGTTTTTAGTTTGAGATTGTTTGGAATGCATTGGTTCTTGTTTGTGATTGTTTTGTTCAGGTTGACCATTGACTGGCATAGTGTTAAATCATGCCCATATTATATGGGCATGATGTACCCACTGTGCCATTTAATTGTTTGATTGGCATTAATAATGTGTTGATTTTGCAATATAATATGTTTTTATTTGGGCTTGAAACAGGATGAATTTCTAAGTAAACATCTGAAAGAAAAACCTGAAATATATTTCAGGCGAGCCAACAATCTAAAAACATATTTGTCACCAAGTTGTCCTTTCAGTAAACACACTGCCACCAAAAATAATAACGTCAAAGGTTATTATCCATGTGCCAAATGTACAGCCTGCCAATTCAGCATTAAAATAAAACATTTTGTATCTAAGGTCACACAAAAGGAATATCCAATTAGAAATCTAATTAGTTGCCATAGTCAATATGTTATATATCTCCTAGAATGCCCGTGTGGCCTCCAATATGTGGGCCGCACGGGCAGAACTCTACAGAGAAGACTAGGAGAACATATTTACAACATAAAAAGGGGATTTGAATTTCATAATGTGTCACTTCACTTCAAGAAAGTCCATTCGCAAAATCCTATAGGACTTAAGTGTCATGGTATAGAATGTCCAAATTTCAGTAAGAGGGGTGGTGACAAAATTAATTTTATTTCAAGAAGAGAGTCCTTTTGGATTTTTGAGTTGAAGACTCTTAGTCCATTAGGTCTAAACATTGAATTCGATTTATCAGCCTTCTTAAAGTAGTAGTAATCCAATTAAATCTTTGAAGACAACCACCTCATTTGACTGCCGATTTGATTATGATCACGAGAATTATCATTATTATTATTAACATTAATATAATCTTTATTGCACTTATTAAACCAATTGAGAAATACCACTTATATAAACACATATTAATATTTTCTTAACACTGAAATCAATTATTAATCACTTATAATTTTTTTTATTATACTCACAAATTAATAGATAATCAATAAACACACATGTTAAGTTAATTAAGTTTATTTTTAAACACAAATCATAAGTAGTTAATATTACTTCACTTTATTTATATCACTTTATGTATCACTTTATATATCCACTGTAATCAAGGTAGGCTCAGATTTTCCCTTCCCGTGCAACCAAATATCAAGATTAATAGTGTCTTGGAAAAAACAACTGCATTAAGCAAAAACTATATTCCGCAAAAAAAATTATTCCGCAAATCTATATATATGAGAATGTATTTGTATATTTGTATATAATTCTGCAATATCTAAGTTGAATCAGATTAGAATGTTTTATTTACAATATTTGTTCATTACAATTTTGTTCATTAATTCGTATTGAAAGTGTATAAAATTCATAACATGTATAAGGGTATCATATATCAAAAAATGTGTAAAGATTCACTGACTGTCATTTAAAGTATGCCATCGCAATGTTATGCATAAATATCTCTGAGTTCACCCAAAACCATTTAAAATATCTAATAAAGTTAGAGGGAGACAACAGGGGTTAACAAATACCACTTAGTCATAAATAGCGGTCAGTGTACCCCATATACACAGGTCTTGTCAGAACACAGAGATCTTTCTGTATTCAAATGTCTGGAAATAATATAATATAATGTTAACTAACAAATTCTGCCTCCATAAGACAACAGGTGAAAGGCAGATGGTTTAATTACTCTATTAGCAATTGCGCCAATCACAAAGCGCTTTTAATTATGAACTGGGGTATTTAATGGAGAAGATACAAGCAGCACCTATCCCTGACGAAGAGAGACACCATTTGTACTTTCGAAACGCGTTGGAAGTTTTTTGGCACCGTTGAGCCACCGTAGCTGAAATTCAACACTGGTGACGTCATCGAGCCGTGCAGATCGTGTGCAATCCAGGAAGCAAGGCTTGTGGAAGCACTGAATCGGATCCCCGGCATCAGAGGCAAACACAGCACCAGGCGAACGGCGATACCAACGGCAAAGACCATAAACCAAGTGCTTATTTCCTATTCACTTCTGGTGAGTAGGATTCCAATTTTATACCAGACGGAGCAAAGAATAAGAATTGCTGGACTAAGTACCGCAGTGCAATAGAGTGCTGAGGCACGAGTCCATCATTCTAATAGTTTAATCTGTATTTTATATGTTTTTTTATCTATGTGTGTATAACAATGCCATCCATGGTTATTTTAACCTTGCTATTTTAATTTAATAAATTGCTCCTTCATTGCATAACCCTGTCATCCCTTGGGTAATACACCATTGCAGGTTCCCTGCATGTTTTGTCTTTTTTCTTTCCTTTTCCTGAGGTCACTGTTCAGAGAAGAGATTGCAAGTATATTCTTCAAACACCTCACCTCAGCGCCAGAAAAGATAATTTCCAGCTCTTAATCCAACTCTGGGTGGAAGATACCAGATCATTCTTTTCAAGGCAGCTCCAGGACTACCATTGGGACTCTGTATCTAAGGTTTATCATTATATATAATTGTTGTTTACATAAGCGCTGATCACACACCTATTATTTCACCTGCCAGGGGAGGATGGTTAAGCCTCCTGGGTGGGTAGTAGGAGAGGGTGGGTTAACCCCTTAATTACTATAGCGGTTACTAACCTCTAAGGTGATTAAGGTGTTAGGGGACATTAGATTGTATTTTTTATTTGTACTGTATTGTTTGTGGCAACGGAGGATATGGATGGTGATGAGGATGAGGACGGCCTTCATTGTCGCAGCCAGGCAGGGGTGAGTGTAAGATGTATTTACTTTATTTCTGCTTGCTAAGGTGTTTTTTTGAATGGGCAAATGCACTATTATCCATACAGTATCTGGATAATAGTAATTTTGACCATTATTGTACTGCATGTATTAGGGGGAGGGGGGAGGGGGGTGTATTTATTTGAAATTATTGGCTGTTGTGTTTTTTTTGGGCAAAGCATTAGTACCGCAGGCCAGCGGGGAACCCGGACTCCCACAGGGATCACCCGTGGGCCCCGGACTTCTGCGGGGATCACCCGGGGCCACCCGCCGGCCTGTTGTGTTAACTGTGTGTTGAAAAAAGCATTAACAAGGATTTTATTCATGGCTCCATTTCTTTTGAGCTAGCCTTTAGCTGGTGCAAACATCTAGCGTGCTTTTAAAGTATGATTCACTTATCACTGCTTAGTGAATCGCACTGACTAGCAAAAAACGGCGCGTTTGCCGTTTTTTGCCTGATCGGATGTATTTTTTTGCCTGGCTGAAAAAATGCCTTTTACGGCCGATAAAACACTGTTATCACTGCATCGCGCAGCAGGCTGTATCAGTATTAAAAGGCATTTATCGTACTTAAAAGCAATTATCTCTGCTTAGTGAATCGGCCCCCTAGAATGATATATTGTATACTAGAGCCGACAATCTTAAAAAAAGAATAGCACCCAGTATACCGATAATGGAAAAACAAAAAGGTAGTTGGCTTGATAGGGAGCTACCATCAGGCTTCTTCAAATTCGGCAAATATAAATATTGTAAATATGGATCAAATGGTAAGGAATTTAGATCAAACCACATCATCAGTGGTGATAGTAAAGGGGTTATCTATTTGATAGTATGACCTTGCGGTCAACAATATGTTGGCCGCACAAAGAGATGCCTGAATCAATGCATTAGTGAGCACTGTAGAAACATCCTCATATAATGTATCAAGTCATTTAAAAAAATTCCATTCCTGCACTCCTGATGATCTCACTTTTATGGGAATTGATCAAGTAGAGCTAGGTATAAGAGGAGGGAATTTAGTACAAAAGAATTCACAAAGGGAAACTATGTTTATACATAAATTAAAAACTCTAATCCCCATAGGCCTTAATATAAACATATACAGCTAAACCCCGTTATAACGCGCCTCGTTATACCGCGATTCGGTTATAACGCGGTTTTCCCGTGGCTCCCGTTTTTTTTAAAAAAAAAAAAAAAAAAAAAAAAAAATTTTTTAAAAAAATTTTTTTTACATTTTTTTTTTTGCACACTGCACACACTCACTGCACACACACTGCTCATTGCTCACACTGCCACACTGCACACACACTGCACACTGCACACACACTGCTCATTGCTCACACTGACACACTGCACACACTCACTGCACACACACTGCTCATTGCTCACTGCCACACTGCACACACACTGCACACTGCACACACTCACTGCACACACACTGCTCATTGCTCACACTGCCACACTGCACACACACTGCACACTGCACACACACTGCTCATTGCTCACACTGACACACTGCACACACACACTGCTCATTGCTCACTGCCACACTGCACACACACTGCACACTGCACACACACTGCTCATTGCTCACACTGACACACTGCACACACACTGACCACACTCACGCACACTCACACACACTTACGCACACTCACGCACACTTACGCACACTTACAGACACTCACACACACTCACACACACACACACACACACACACTTACACACACTTAGACACTCACACACACTCACACACACTTACACACACTTACACACACTTAGACACTCACAGACACACACTCACACACACTCACACACACTTACACACTCACAGACACTCACACACACTCACACACACTTAGACACTCACAGACACTCACAGACACTCACAGACACTCACAGACACTCACAGACACTCACACACACTCACACACACTTACACACTCACAGACACTCACACACACTCACACACACTTACACACACACTCAGACACTTACCCACACTCACACACCCATATACACACACACACTTTCTCTCCCATATATACATACACACACACTCTCTCACTCTACACAGACGGGCCGCGACCAGCACCACCACCCGCTCCCCCCCCTCCTCCCGCGCAGGCAGCGGGAGCACCGGGGACAGCGGTGGGGAGAAGAAACCCCCCGCTACAACCTCCATGCAGGCAGCATGGTTCTGAGGTAAGCGGCGACCTGAGGGGACATCCCCACTCCCATCTCCTGCCCCGCGGCCTGTCCCGAGGTGACAGGGGGAAGCGGGGACAGGAGAGACATCCCCGCTCCCATCTCCTGCCCCGCGGCCTGTCCCGAGGTGACAGGGGGAAGCGGGGACAGGAGGGACATCCCCGCTCCCATCTCCTGCCCCGCGGCCTGTCCCGAGGTGACAGGGGGAAGCGGGGACAGGAGAGACATCCCCGCTCCCATCTCCTGCCCCGCGGCCTGTCCCGAGGTGACAGGGGGAAGCGGGGACAGGAGGGACATCCCCGCTCCCATCTCCTGCCCCGCGGCCTGTCCCGAGGTGACAGGGGGAAGCGGGGACAGGAGAGACATCCCCGCTCCCATCTCCTGCCCCGCGGCCTGTCCCGAGGTGACAGGGGGAAGCGGGGACAGGAGAGACATCCCCGCTCCCATCTCCTGCCCCGCGGCCTGTCCCGCGGTGACAGGGGGAAGCGGGGAGCGGAGGGACATGCCCGCTCCCATCTCCTGTCCCGCGGGATGAATATGCGCTAAAGCGCGGCGGCCATTTTTTTTTCTCGCGACCCCGTTAGTAACGCGGTGGTCTCGGGGTGGACCCCGAGACCCGCGTTATAACGGGGTTTAGCTGTATTTGGCATGTTTCCTAACATAAATAAAGAAGTTAAAAATGTATTTTGTAAAAAATCATTTGTAAATTTAACATGGATATATGCTCTCTTTTCTCAGAATCTTTATCAATTTACTGTTTAATTATATGATCTCTGCTCTCTCTATATAATTAAGTTAACAATTAGCATGACCCAATTTAAAGTATTTAATATAACCTTTTCGCTCTGTATGCCAGACCATTTGAAAATATGTGTTATTTTTACTATGAAAAAATTAATACAGCCGCGGCCCCTTTTATTCTCCAACATCTCCGAATTTTTCCGGGATTTTTTTCCGAATGCCACGCACTTCACTTCACTTCACCATGTTAATGCCGCATTCTGACCGCATTTATACCGCATTCATGTTGCATTCACACCCGTGGTTGATTCGCGGTTGATGTGTTTATTGATAATGGTTCGGATTTAATTGCTTGCAATTCTTCGCGTATCCGCCAGATGGCAGATATTCATGAATTGTAATTTTGCCTTGGGACTGAAGAAGTTACAATAATGTATCAATTTAGGCTTTTCATATTAAAAAAAGACAAGCACAGTTTCTGGTCTGGTGTTATTCTCCTGAGAGTCCCGCCATGAGTGCACAACTGCAGTCCGTGTTCCAAAAACCCGACATAATGTACGCTTATATAATATGGGCCGCGATTAATGCAACAGATGATAAGATGGCAACAGTTGTTCAAATTTATCAGTATTTTATCGAAAACTATGCCTTTAACAAATTTTCGCCATATGCTCATGTGTGGAAGCGTGCAATAAGGAAAAAGTTATGTAGCGATCCATGTTTTTTTCATATTGATCCCGATGTTATTGGAGGGTATTGGTGTGTATCACCGGGTTTTTCCCGTATCTATGATCATGGAGACTGCAAAAGGCGAAAGGTCTTGTTAAAACCAACTAAGAAACGTCAGTCGTTGGCAAGCAATGCGACAGCGACAGCGGCAGCTTCCAATAACGGTCCGACTGTCATTGAAAACCTGGTGACCGGCAACCTTTGCTGTCTGTCCCCGCCCGGGGGCTGTCTGTCCCCGCCCGGATACCTGCAGCCTGAGCCGGATTTCGCGTACAGATTCGAGCAAGCTTGCATGTACCTAAGCGATTTCCAGCATCATCAGCTGACTACAGGTGTAGTAGTCCCGCTGTCACCTGTCAACGATGTGTATGATCAAGAATACGGGACTGGCAGTGTGTCGGCACCAGCTGATTGGCAATGTCTATGGTGAGTAATGTTGCCGTATTTTATTTATTTTTTGAAATATCAATATCAATGCGATTCAAAAGTCAAGCGATTCTCCTGTAAGCAATATCATTGGCTGAGCAGCTTCTACAGTAGATACTGCACAATTGGTGAAAAGCTAGGCGCATGCGTATTGGAACCTTCTTGAAACGCATATGCTTGTCATCACATCGACGGTAGGCGCATGCGCATGTGAACAGCAGACGCTCCCCGAGAAAATTATTGGTGGGACTGACTGTGGGAACTTCTTTAGGGGACTGACTGACCATTACAGTAAAACTTTTTCTTTTTTTTTGTTCCTCAGAAAAGAAAACTTTGTCATCTCATGCGGAAAACGGCAAATGGAGGGATTTCGATGGATAATATCGCTATGTGTAACAATGCCTGCACATTGCTGAATCTGATTAAAAAAAAACACATACCGGAGTCTACAGTTTAGTGGCCGTTGTTATTGATTAGGATAGAATACTGTAACTGAGAGCTTCATAGAAAACCTGAAACAGTATGCTGTTGTTTTCAGACCGTATACAATACTTTTTTATATATACTGTATAATGAACCAGAAAAATAAAAAGTATGCATTTATTCTACATGTATTCCAGTACATATGTCTATTCTATACCCATACAGCATGTATTGTTTTAATACTCTTGTGATGTACAGTACTGAGCATGCCTACAGTATACAGTACAGTATGCCTGGACAGTACTATACAGTATGTTCTAGAAACACTGTATTTTGTTGCAGTATAAAAGGAGACAATGGAACAATTTAAAACAAATCAACATTTTCTTTTATTGGTAGAGTAAGAACAAAAACATTTATTTATAAATACAATGTAAAAACATTTTAAGTGTACAACAATTCAAAACATCAACAGGTGTATGGTTTACTGCTAGTGAAAACATTTATATACAGAAAGTCAAAACATTTACAGTCCATCAGGCCTGCACAACTCCAGTCCTCGAGGGCCGCAAACAGGCCCGGTTTTAAGGATAACCTTGAAAACCGGGCCTGTTTGCAGCCCTCGAGGACTGGAATTGTGCAGGTCCTGTGTACAGTAAGTAAAAACATTTCTTTATTAATACAAGTTAAAACACGCAACATCTTCCTTATTAAAGTACAGAAAGTCAAAACATGTACAGCACAACAGTATGGTGTTATTAAAAAAAACTGATTTATAAATGTCTAATTAAAGTTAATTGTTTTTAAATAATAGAGGAGGATATATTAGGATGAGGCACAAGGACTTGTTACACACTGCCCCTGACGAAGAAGGAACCACATTCGATACGCCTAGTGTTGTATTGTATTGTATGTCTTTATTTATATAGCGCCATTAATGTACATAGCACTTCACGGTAGTAATACACATGGTAATCATATAAATAGCAGATAATATAAATAACAGATCATGAGAATAAGTGCTTCAGACATAAAAGTAACATTAAGGAAGAGGAGTCCCTGCTCCGAGGAGCTTACAGTCTAATTGGTAGATAGGGAGAACGTACAGAGACAGTAGGATGGAGTTCTGGTAAGTGCATCTGAAGGGGTCCAAGCTTTATGTATCATTTGTCCAGTATTATCCACAGTGCTATTCATATGCTTGTTTAAGCAAGTGTGTCTTAAGGTGGGTCTTAAAGGTGTGTAGCCCTTTTTCTGAACACTTACCTAAGGGTCTACTGGTCGCTGTCTAACACCTGTGGCTCCAGGAGAGCTGAGCCTCCGCTTGCTGGGAGCGTGGGGTAACACACACTTATATCATAGCGCAGCGCCTCCACTTACCCAGGATCCCCCATTCGAAAGATTTGCCCTGGGCAAGAACCATACCATATCTTGTGCAACAACCAAACTTTACTGTCTGTCTCTGATGCCTCCCGGACAACACAACATACATGAATATATACATATGCAAGTATATTATAACACAGATAACCTTACACACACATTAGGCCTATCATTACGCTATAGTGGCTCGGCCACACCTCAAAGGGAATACTGTCCTGTACAGTTGTGGCTGTGCCACGCTCTCAAAGAGTATGTCCTTAGGAAAGTTTGGAAAGAATGTTATCTATCCGCTAGCCACTTGCTAGTGTCTGTTCAATTAGTACTAAGGCGGGATCAGCGCCTGATGACCGGTGTCGGTGCACTTGCAGCATACAAAAATACCTCCCGGCTCACTGCGGTGACCACAACTCCTCTCAATAGGTCCGCCACCTTTGTTCCAGACCTCCCGCCGTCGCGGTTCGCCGTCTGCGCCCAAATGGCAGTATCCTTCCACAACTCCGGGCGCTTGAATCCGTCTATCGTGACAATGCTCTTCACTATGGGCGGCCCTACAATACCGCAACCTACAGTGACGGGGAATACTCCTAGGAACCTGGGGATAGTCTCTGGCCTAGGCAGGCGGGTCACGGACCCCCTGCTCTCGCACTCCTTGTTCCGCCAAAGTCCCAACTCCTTGTCATAGCGTGGTGCTTTCCCCCACGCTTCCCGTTCTCCTCCCCTAACAACCCAGCCCGTTCATTGGCTCCTCTCTCCCAGCTGACTCCTTCAAGGGTCGCGGGGGTTAAAGTTCAGTACATAGTCCCTTTCCATTGGTTCGCTGTTCGCGCGCTTCCTGAGCGCATGCGCGACCTTTCCTCTGCATCAGTGACCATGCAACATTGCGCAACAATATGGTGGCGCCCTGCATCAGCTTGCCGCGCGGAACCTGCTGTACAGTGAACACATGCACGGAATTTAGCACATCCTTACAGGTGGATAGAGTGGGTGCTAGTCGGGTATTAAGGGGAAGGGCATTCCAGAGGTACGGGGCAGTCAGTGAAAAAGGTTTAAGGCGGGAGAGGGCTTTAGATACAAAGGGGGTAGAAAGAAGACATCATTGAGAAGAATGCAAGAGTCGGGATGCTGCATAACGAGAAATTAGGGCTGAGATGTAAGGCGGGGCAGAAGAGTGTAAAGCTTTAAAAGTGAGGAGGAGAATTGAGTGTGAGATGTGGGATTTGATCGGAAGCCAGGAAAGGGATTTCAGGAGGGGCAGCGTTTAGGATAGATTGTAGGGGAGACAGGTGAGAGGCAGGAAGGCCGGACAGCAGGAGGTTACAGTAATCAAGACGGGAGAGAATGAGGGCCTGAGTCAGAGTTTTAGCAGAGGGTTGCAGGAGGATCATTGACAGTGCAACACTCCAAACTGGAACTAATGTAGAAACACCGGCGGAACAGCGTCGCGGTCACTCCGGAGTAGGAGAAAATTGCGGACTCTTCGGGAACCTGTTTTATCAGTCCTTATGAGTGTTATGTGTTTGGATAAAATCTGAACTTTTAAAAAGGCTTCAAATCTGTTTAACCATCGTTTTGGGAGCAAGAAAATAAAACATTTTAGTGCCAAAGTTCAGGCATTGCATGTTAAGTGCATATCTCACAGTTTTTCCTGAAATATTGTACGTATAGCCTGTGTCCCCCCTGGTCCCCCGTCTGCCCCCTACCTCTGGCTGCAGCTGCGTCTGTCAGCGGAGGCTGGGGGGGGGGAGCATGGGCACGTTGCAGCCTGATAAGCCACTATAGCACTCAATGGGCACCCTAATCAAAATAAATTAATGCACAAAAGGCACAATAATAAAACATTCAAAAACACTGAAACACCCCAATTCACTAAATAAAAACTGTAGCCAACAAATGTAATTAATAAAAGTACTAAACAGCTCAACAAGGAATTCATTAAACCATTAACCAATCAAAGCAATTAATTAATAAAACAACAAGGAATTAATTGTAACAGTAACCAATCAAAGCAATTAATTAATAAATCAACAAGAAATTAATTGAAAGAGTAACCAAATACATTAATTATTAAAAAATATCGGCAACACAACTATTAAAAGCATTACCCAACACAAGACATAATTAAATAAAGCCGCAAAATGACATCAATTACATCCACAGAATAAACACACATAGAAAAAAATCACACTTAATACAAAGCAAGAAATTAAAACAAATTTTTGGCCTAATAATGTATTTGTAACACTGTGCTCACCACAAACAAGGCGGGACCCCGGTACTGAGGTGGGAATGTGTAGAAACGCCACCCACAGCCACACGGGCACGTCTGGAGAGTGGATGGTCAGGTAGCCAGGTCAGGATTGGAGAGTGTAGAATAGTCTTGATACTTGCCGAGGTCAGAGGTAAGAGCCAGTAGAATAGTCAGAGTCCAATAACCGTGGTCAGGGGTTAAAGACAGTAGAATCATAGAGGTACGTATTCCATGTCAGGATTGGAGAGATGCGGAAGGTCAGAGGTAAGCCGGGGTCGGTAAGCCAGAAGTGCGGAGTCCAAGGGTCTAGCCGGGTCAGTACACAGGAGATCAATCTAGAAAGCAAGGCAAAGAAACACGGAACAAGGCAGGGCTAGGAACCAGGAAGTGGGAGAATAATGCTACAAGGAACTATGCTCAGCCAAAGTGAAAGTTGCAAAGCTGAGCAAATATAGGAGGACAGGACCAATGGGAGAGAGGGGAGGAGTAGAGGTGCGGCCTCAGCTGAGGCAGGGATAGATGGAGCGGTGCAGGAGACAGGTGAGCATGATGAGTGTTGACACGCAGCTGGGGAGCGGTGCACACGCATGACGTGTGCGCGACACGTGACGCCAAACTCCGCGATGTCCACAAAGCTCCTCCATGAGCGGGGTTGCAAGAGGTAGAAGGTAAGGAGGGAGTGCGCCGTGGAGGACGCGCTCCTCGATTCCTTACAGTATTGATCTGTACCCTAAAGTGGTACAGATTAATACATTATCAGTCAATGTGCAAAGAAAAAATAATACACATTCAATGGAAAAACCTTTAAAAAAAATACAATTCCAAACATTCAATATTTTACTTACCTTTAGAAGCACTGGCCCTCCAACTCCTGGGGAAACAGGAAGCGCACATACCGCGAAGGCCTAAAACAGCATCCAATGCCATCCGCTATGAAGATCTGGATCAGGTACCCAATTATTCTTTCTTCTATCTTTAATCAGCTTCTCCTTTCTTCTTCTGTAGTTATTTATTTATCTTATTTATCTTCTGTCTTCTTCTGTCAATCCAAAACAAACCATGATTGATCCCAACCAATGTTGTCTCGTCATCTTCTTGGGCTCAAATGAGGCATCACTGCCTTATTTATGGCTTGTGACATCACATTTGGGCTGGAACTGGTTCAACAGCCATCTGATTGGCTGTTAAAACCATGTGCCGATTTTTTTTAATGACGTCATTTAAAGGGAATGATGCCAGCCAATCACAATGGCTGTGCTTCATTTACATTTAATATGATGTCACTAAATCCAAGATGGCCGTTGTCACATGGTATTTCAGCCAATCAGATCATGGGAACTAAATCCCCAATTTGATTGGTTGTTGTATACCACGTGACGGAGTCATTTTAGGTCAAGTACGTGACGTCATCCAAAGGGAGTCACATGGTGTACAACAACCAATCAGATTGGGGAATTCGTTCCCATGATCTGATTAACTGAAATACCATGTGAAGTCATCTTAAAGGGAAATGAACCATAGCCATTCTGATTGGCTGGCATTATTCCCTTTAAATGACGTCATACATTTTTTTTTTTAATCGGCACATGGTTTTATTATATAAATGAAACAAGTGCATGGACCCCCTCCCAGGGGCAGCACTTTAGTTAGAGGAGGAGATCTTTCAACAACGTCATTCAGAGAATCCCTCACAATGGTAGTTACACTACTACCTGCCAGACACTCATTAGTAGAGGTCAGACAGTTAACCAGCTCTGATGATTAGGAGACAGAGAAACCACACCATATTTAAAAACTTAATTTTATTGTGTGTGCGTGTGTGTGTATATATATATATATGCAGTGTTCGACAAACCTATACATTTGCTCGCCACGGGCAAGTGGATTTAACCCCCGGGCGAGTAAATATTGGCCCAAGCAGCACACGTTTGGTACTAGGTGGCGAGTAGATTTTTTTGTGTGGCGAGTAGATTTTTTGGTGATTTGTCAACCACTGTGTATATGTATATGTATATATACATATATATATGTATATGTATATGTATATGTATATGTATGTGTGTGTGTGACGGTATGGACAGCCTGGTAAGCATATTAAAGGTTAAGCCTGCTGACGGCCTATGTTATAAACTCATATGGCCATCTCAGGTAGCCAAAATGGCTGACAAAATGTATTTTGTATTTTCCCCAATTAGGCAGTTTATTCCCTTGTTGATTCTTCTGTATATGTTTTGCTAGGCTCCATTGTGTGGTGGGCTGGTAATTCACTCAACCCGGCAAGCACCCAATGAAGTCTTGGGCAGTAACATAATTAGGGCTAGGTGAATTACTTGGGAACACTGAGAAAGTGGAGAAGGGTTTGGACTCAGGTTGGGGGAACATATATTCTTAAAGTGGAGCCATTGTTCATCCTCAACTCTGAGTGAACTATCTATGCAAGAGATATCATGCTGAAACTGGAATTTGAAGTCTGGGTACAAGCCCCACTAGCTTGATTCCCATTTGACAGTTTGAATTTCCTACTCTCCTTAAGCCAACCTCTGTGGGCTGTCCTAAAGTGCTATCACCACCCAAGACCATGATTGGTCCATCTCAGACGTGCCCTCGCTCTTTGATTGGCCAGTGAAAACAATATTTTCGCTTATTGGTCGGCACGTGGTATTCCATGATTTCCAAAGGAGACCGTAAAAGTATGTAAACCAACGCTATCAGAGCTCCCAAGATTAATCTTGGTTAATAGCGTGCCTTGGTGTCAGAGGCTAATAGGAGATTTGAATTTGTAAGCAAATGGCTATCATGCCAATGTACTTGGATACTCTGAGGCAGATGGCTCATGGAAAACTTCCAGGGTAACCTACGGCATCACCCGGTACCTACTGAGATGGTTTCCCCATGTACCACTGTTTTGGTGAGTTAAGCCTGTTATTGTGCATTGTTTTGCTCCTGTTGGCTCCGGCCGAAAATAAACTCAGTTTATTTAACTCCTTTGTTCCCTCTGGTGCTTGTGATCTCGATTTAATTGTCTGGTTTACCATGAGAACATATATATCTAACAATAAAGTTAAAGTGATTAAAACAAGAATATACCCATAAAAATGTTTTCCTTTTTCAGTATTGAAAACATTCCTTTTGGCATATATCAAACCAGTGTAGTCCTAAGCGAATTTTAGGTACGAATCAGTTGTGTGAAAAAGAAAGTACACCCTCTTTGAATTCTATGGTTTTACATATCAGGACATAATAACAATCATCTTAAAATTAGGTAAATACAGTACAACCTCAGATGAACAACAGCACATGACATATTACACAGTGTCATGATTTATTTAACAAAAATAAAGCCAAAATGGAGATGCGATGTGTGAAAAACTAAGTACACCTTTACTGCTTCCATAGGAATTAAGATGCTAAGTAGCAGACAGGGGCTACTAATCAAATTCCCTTGATTAATTGATCATAAGCAAGTGTGACCACCTCTATAAAAGCCGAAGTTTTAGCAGTTTGCTGGTCTGAAGCATTCAGGTGTGTGTTAATACAATGCCAAGGAGGAAAGACATCAGCAATGATCTTAGAAAAGCAATTATTGCTGCCTATCAATGTGTGAAGGGTTATAAGGCCATTTCCAAACAATTTAAAGTCCATAATTTTTCAGTGAGCAAAGTGTACAAAATGGTGAAGCGCAAACCCTATATACAAATTAAATCAAAATTGAATAAATACAAATTAATATCACCAATGGAGATGCTGCTGGTGTAGGGATTAGGAAACCCCTCAGGATATGGTACAGAAGCACTCAAAGCGCAAAGCTCCACTGGCTGTATGGGGTGATCACTCAGGGAATCTGGAGACAGGAACTCTCATTCAGGTATAAAAAGAGAAAAAAAAGAGAAAATAGTGCAACACAGTTTATTCAATAAAAAAGGAGCAAAGAAGCTCAGGCCTCTCACATACTATGGATATAAATAAGGCAATTTTACCACTCTGGGTCCTGCAGTGGTGTTCAGCTGTTCAAACTTTGAACTTTGTTCAATCTGTGTACATCAAACAACGTTTTCTCATGCTGCCTACTTCCGGATTCGGGTGGCGGGTGACATCATCAATCTCGGCAGCCATTGGGGATTCAGTCCTCATCTCAGCCCAAGCCCCCTGGATACGCCGATATCGCCGATGGAAGGCAGCAAGTACACAGATTTAAAGCCACCGCTCCAAGTCAGCACACTGCAGGGGATGGTAGTCCACAAGTGGCTCAAGAGAACTACCCTACGCGTTTCATTAGGGTGAAACCGAACTTCCTCAGGAGTGTATGAATTCAATGTCCAGTTAAAATAGTCCAAAGGGGCCGGCGCAACAGTGATAGGTTCATAGCGAAGTAGTACAATGAATCATTTACATATATAAACAACACTACCATTATATAAACGGATATTAAAACAAACAGAATAATTATAGTATCTAGAAATTTAGAAAATAATACATTCTAGGAGGGATGATTGTAGGTATGTTGATAATCTGGATAAAACAAACAAAATATTAGTAGCCGAAAAGACATGTAACTCTAATGCACTCACATAATTGAAAGAATCTGACAATATAAAATTCTAAAAATATTATAACGAATTGAGTGCAAAGGTTCTGATCTGATCTAAATGTCAAATAGATTTATAAAGTACTAATAAAGTCTATATTAAATTTAAAAATAAAATAATTGTCTAAAAAATCTTTAAAAAATTACTAAATTATCTAAAAATATTAAAACTTTTAATAAAAAGCATATGCAAAATTAAATTAAACTCCCTGAATTGGAGATGATGATACTATAACTGAGATAATAAATTACACAGTTAAATCAGATTAGCATTAAAACAAGCAAAGGGGACCAAATATTGAATGAGCATACTAATATTAGTGCAAAAAGGAGACTAGATCTATATCTATGTTTAGACCTAAAGGTTTAAGAGTTTTTAGCGTATGTATCTAGAAAGTTTCTTGTTGGGAAACTTCCTGAATACGATTACCACCCCTCCAGTGTGGTTTCACAATGTCAATACCCTGGTATAAAAGACCCAAAGGGTTTGACTAATGCACTAACTTAAAGTGCAAGGACACGTTATGGCTCTCTACAATGTGAACGATTATTCAAAAGTGGAAAACATTCAAGACAATTGCCAATCTTCCCAGGAGTGGACTTCCCAGCAAATTCACCCCAAGGTCAGACTGTGCAATGCTCAGAGAAATTGCAAAAAACCCAAGAGTTAAATCTCAGACTCTGCAGGCCTCAGTTAGCATGTTAAATGTTAAAGTTCATGACAGTAAAATTAGAAAAAGACTGAACAAGTATGTTTTTTTTTGAAGGGTTGCCAGGAGAAAGCCTCTTCTCTAAAAAGAACATGGCAGCACGGCTTAGGGTTGCAAAGTTGCATCTGAACAACCCACAAGACTTCTGGAACAATGTCCTTTGGACAGATGAGACCAAAGTGGAGATGTTTGGCCATAATGCACAGCGCCACGTTTGGCGAAAGCCAAACACAGCATATCAGCACAAACACCACATACTAACTGTCAAGCACGGTGGTGGAGGGGTGATGATTTGGGCTTGTTTTGCAGCCACACGATCTGGGAACCTTGCAGTCATTGAGTCGACCATGTACTCCTCAGTATTCCAAAGTATTCTAGAGTCAAATGTGAGGCCATCTGCTCGACAGCTAAAGCTTGGCCGAAATTGGGTCATGCAACAGGACAATGATCCCAAGCACACCAGCAAATCTACAACAGAATGACTGAAAAAGAAAAGAATCAAGGTGTTGCAATGGCCCAGTCAAAGTTCAGACCTCAACCCGATTGAAATGCTGTTGCTGGACCTTAAGAGAGCTGTGCATAAACAAATACCCACAAACCTCAATGAACTGAAGCAACGTTGTAAAGAAGAGTGGGCCAAAATTCCTCCACAACGATGTGAGGGACTGATAAAGTCATACAGAAAACGATTACTTCAAGTTATTGCTGCTAAAGGTGGTTCTACAAGCTATTGAATCATAAGGTATACTTAGTTTTTCACACATGGCTTCTCCATTTTGGCTTTATTTATGTTAAATAAATCATGACGGTGTAATATGTCATGTGTTGTTGTTCATCTGAGGTTGTATTTACCTAATTTTAAGAATTGCTAAGTAACAGATGATTGTTATTATGTCCTGATATGTAAAACCATAGAATTCAAAGAGGATGTACTTTCTTTTTCACATTACTGTATATGGTAGTTCTGTTTACCATTTTACTGGCGAGGACGTTATAAAAAATAGTGCTAATTTATTCAGCTGTGTTGATCTAGCTATTTATTTAATGGAGCCTTTCAAACCTGCAATAGCCTCTGTACAAGTTAGCTGGGTGAGAGAGCTTATGTTTTATGGGAGTTTTTGGCTCCAACTTATCTCTTTGTCAGCAGTTCTACTCAGGTCACTTATGATGTGCACAAGGCAATTGGTCTCATTCAGCAGAGCTCCAATTTTCTCTTCGAATGAGGTGGCCAATGATCCCCAAGCAGTCCTCAGAGGCATGATCATGGTATAGCAGATATGCCTGTCACTCCTTGACTCACTTGGCTGTACTGTCTCTTCTGTCTTATTACAGTATGTCCATTAATTCAATAGTCCAGAAAATATTCCTAATGTGTAATACTCTTTGTGCTTACAGTACATTATGTGTCGGTCGCCTACTCTATGTGGGATCTGTCTAAATATTGTTTGGGTGCACTTTATAGGGATGATGAAGGCTTCTATCGCACAGACACGCTCAATAAGTCCACTGGGAGTTTGTGTGCAATACTTCCCCAATTGGCACTATTTCACTTAAAAGGAATATCCCTCAAACGCTACTAAATGTCTAAAAAGCACAATTGGGACAAGTTGACATGGTACAGTATTATAATGAACATATAGTGGGGACATTTTAAAAATGTGATCTGTGTAATTTTATTTAAAAGTAGTTTTGATGGTTTTAACAAGCTGTTTATGTTGCCTGCAGTAATTACTGACATTTGTATAGACATTTGCAAACAAAAACTCTCCCTGTAAACAAGAACATTTGCTAGGTTCATCTAAATTAATGGTGGGTTTTTGTCCTAGTCTTGGATCTAAAAAAATGTTGTGTATACTAAAATAATATAGTTGAAAAATTAAGAATTATATGTTTAAAACATATGGTGAGAATCACCCAGAAATGGGTGCTTGGCCTGCTGTTCCAGTTTTTGATTTTGGTTCTACATAATTTTTGAGTTTTGATTTGTGTTCTAAAATTATTACTTATTGTATTTGGTTTTGAATATTAAGTTCTGTTAGGCTCTGATTTCACACACCTGGATTTGTCTATCTCTAATCTAAAAACTTTCAGTCAAAGTACAGGCTGCAGGCAAACGATGTTGCATCCAGTTTTACATCGATCCTGAATCTTTAACATTTTAGGTGGCACAAGTTTCATTACTGGTGTATTACATTCCTAGAAACTGGCACAGTAGACCACTTTAATCCAGTAAAAACAATACAGGAAAAAAAGACGTTCCTGCAAGTCTCAAAGACAGGCGATTAGAAAGAAAAAAAAAAAGACCCCTGAATAATGTACTGTACACTTGTCCCATTGTGCATTACGGCATATAATCTGCCCACTCATGTTTATGTTTTAACTGACAAAATTACATTCTCATAAAGTGCACAAAGCACATGAGAACACTCTGCTTTGTTTTATTGTTCTCCTGTACTCATTCCAGCAAATGTACAGTTAATTAACAGAGCTCCACTTGTAACCTGCCTGTGAACAATGGGTAAATTGACTAAATGTGAGCATCTTTTCTCCAGCTGCCGCAGGCATTCCAACACCTGGAAGAGCCACAGGAAAGAAACCGGTATGACCTCTTGAATTCAGTATAGGAGCAGCTGTCTGTGGAACAAGCCAGCTATTGCAAGTTACCACATTGCTGCAACTATTAATCTTTTTATTAAAGAGTAGAAATGACTGTGTGCCTCTATGCATCATACAACTAACGAATTCCATTGGAACTAGTGATTCAAACACATTTCTTAGAGTTTAAATAGTGTTACATAGCTAATTTCGGATGTTTTCGTTTCAGATAATTTTGCTGCACTGGAAAACTTATCATTATGGTGGACTTTGATTTTTTTCAGGTTCTTCTCAAAAATCTCTTAGCACTGAAACAAACCTATGTAAATGAAACACGTAAACATTACTTATTTGATGATTAAAAAGTTGGGACAAATATTAATGTAAGACAGGACTATATCACTGTATAGCCAAGAGATATTATAGTTACTATCCCTTATTTTGTTGCTTATAATACATTCTGAAAACAACTTGTTCTTTCCTGATTAAAGTAATATTTACAGCGCTGCATTAGACAATGGATCATATTTCCCAAGCAGTCTTTTGCCGAACAGCAACTTACAGCGCCCTTTTAAGTGAATGAGGTGTATTGTGTCTTTCAGAACCAGTAAGGTGGCTAATAGCAGAAAACTGCTTAGTAAATATAGACCAATATGTTTATGTAGTAAAACTGATTGTGATTTATTTTATGGCTTGATAATTTGTAGAACACCAGCACAAGCAGATGTTTAATCAGTATTTAATTTATTTAAATATGTGAGTAGTTTCCTCTATCATCTACCACCATCGTAATGTGAGCAGAGAAACCCTTAAGTAGCAGGTTTTTTCAAGTACCTGTGCAGGACAGGTCCACTGAGGCCATTCTCCCTCCATTGCAGAGGTAAATGAGAATTTTAACAGGTAGTGAAAGGTTCTGCATACTGGTTATGCCGTGATGTGGCTTCATGCTTATAACGCTTTGGTGAAAGGGTTTAACTAAATGACCCTTACTCATGAGAATTCTAAAATGTAAGTATTTAACTATGTATTTTGTCACACTGCTATGGGTTAAATTACAGTAGTGGGTGAGCATAATAGGCCATATTTACTTAGCTGTTGTCTGCTATATGGCACTTTCAGTCCTGGAAGACAACTTATAGCCCATGCAAGTCAATTGTAAGATGTTTTCTAGAACTGGAAGGTTTCTAAAAGGGGAAGTCAGATGAGTTAATACAGATGCAGCAGCCGTTATCCAAACATTTATTGGGTTGAATGATGCCCTACAGTGCGTCATGGTCTGAGATGGTCCTCTACAGACTAAATGGTCCATCGGATTAACACAGCAGGTGTCGCTGCTGTGTTAATCTTACCAGGGTCTACCTGTCTGTAAGAGACACGCAGTAAGAGAGAGGCTGAATCAGTCACTCTACCTGCGCGCCTCTAACAGGTGATCACAGGGGTTTTATTTACATTTTAACACTACAATATTGTAGCAGGGGGTCTCCAGAGCTGAACTGCATTAATTTTAGGTCCAGGGACCCCCTACTTCCTAAGTTATAAGCCCTGTTATGGGGTGCTGTATCTCTCTGCTTTGTTTAGATCCCATGGTCACGTGACCCACAAAACTTTAACATGGCCGGTATACCGGTACCCCATAACAGGGCCTGTAACTCAGGAAGTAGGTGGTACTCGGACCTGAAATCAATGTGGTTCAGCTCTGGAGACTCCCTGGTACAAAACTGTAGTGTTTAAAATTAAATGAAACCTCCTCGATCGCCTGTAAGAGGCGCACAGTTAGATTGACTGATTCAGCCTAGCTCATTGCGCGTCTTTTACAGACCGGTAAACCCCAGTAGGATTAACACAGCAGGGACCCCTGCTGTGTCAATCCAATGGGCCATTAGTCTGCTGCGGCAAATGTTGAAAAGATTTCGGGGAGATCTCGAAAACCAATTCGAGAAATGGTCGCTGCACCTTTATGGGACAAAATCTGTATTTCAGGCATTGGGATTCTTTATAGATAGTTTAAGTTCTGTGTTTTTTTTTTTAGATGGAAAAGCCATGGGAAGATTGAATTCTACCTGGCACCATTATCTTTTTCATTTGATATTTCCATCCATGCCCAGAATCCCTATGTCTACAAATATTGAATAATGTTTAAGAACTCATGGATGCATGTACTGTAAATGCTTTTATGTCTGCAATTCAAACCTGCAATGCTTCTTCTTTAGGATATATTCTTTCCATGGAAGGCACATTCTACTCATTATTGTCTACTTTATCTATCTATTTTGAATGTGTTACTACTTCCTCAGAATGGAAGAAAATAGTATAATATAATTCAAGGAGAGGCAGATTCGCAGGTTCAAAATCCGAACTTCAAAGTTTATTCGATTCGAGTGAACTTCAATAGAAAATATAAATAACTAAACAGAACTTCCGATGGTTTGACTTTTAAAAACAATTACAACTTTTTTTGTTTAAACAAATCATTGGACAAGCTCTTTACACATACAGTAAGTGCTTTCCAACAGCCACAATAAAAAAAAGAGGTACTGTATGTGGGAAATCCAAATCTTTGATTGATTCAGTCTATGTATGAAGAAAGCAACCTGACATACTAAGTGACACAAATACAAATGCAGGCAGAAATTATATATATATATATATATATATATATATATATATAGACACACACACACACACACACACACACACACACACACACACACACACACACACACACACACACACACACACACACACACACACACACACACACACACACACACACACACAGTATATACACACTTGCTGTAGGGTTTACATTACATTGCATTATTTGATGCATAATATATGTGTTTGTGTGTGCACATTATTTATTTTTTGCTTGTATTATAGATAGGTAGATAGGTAGATAGATAGATGTAATAAAATAAACTTTTTTTTTTGTATGGAGGTGCCAAAGGAGATTTTAAAGGTGGCCCCAATTATCTTGTACCATTTTTTTAACTACAAATTGCATTTGATTTCCTTTATTTATGCTGCTTCTTTATTCTTTTATAATTGTCTTCCTTAGATTTTTTTTTACATATACAGCTCAACCCCATTATAGCGTGATCCGTTACAATGCAAATCCGCTTACAAAGCGATGTGAGCGTGGGTCCCAATAATATGCAGATCTCCTACCATGCCGTTTTTTAGCCTCTCCTGTTGACCAGGGCTTGTCATGTGCCAGGTGGCATGGAGCTTGCTGCCTGCGCCCCCACCCCTCCTCAGCTACGGCGTCAAATGACGTAGTGGGGGTCATGTGACATCACAGCACCAGGCAACGTGATGCCACGTGACCCTACGGCATTATTTGATGCTAGTTACCATTGTGACGTGTCGCTCTGATGACAGACACACACAGACACAGACACACACACAGACACACATAGAGACACACACACATAGAGACATACTGTCTCTTTAAGGGAGCTTGCTCTGATTTTTCTCTCTCTCCCTGTCAGCCGGAAGCTGAAGGCAGAAGCAGGACCTGGAGAGACCTGCCAGCTGATGCAGATACTGGGTCAGTCCTGAGTGGGGGTGCTGCAGGGTCGCCGGGTCTGGGACAGCTGGGAGAGTTATTGCAGCTCTCCCCCTCTGTCGGGTGCAGAACTCCTAAAGGGTGCTATGTTCGGCAACATTTTTGTGTAACGCTTATAACACGATCACATTCTTTGACCCCAAGCACCGCACTATAATGGGGTTCAGCTGAATTCAGTGTAGGTACCTGCTAAACAGAGTCACCCTGACAAAGTTGGCAGGCTTGAATCATGTTTTCATCAAAAGATGCAACCAAAATACTCCTTTGTCACACTGACTTAGTTCTAAATGTAAATATGTCACTAGTATATTTTAGCCCAAATTGGTAGGAGCACAGGATCTGTTTTTTTCTTTTTTTTAGATTTGGTTTTAAATGATTTTTAAAAACATTTACATTGTTTCTACATCCTCTGTTAGTCCAGTACAGTAAGGTATGAGCTCTTAACAATCGCCTGAGAAAAGCAGTGTACTTTGTATATTTTGTAATGTATGCCTGTATGATGAGTAAATGGTTTGTGGGAGTCTCCATTTAACTTTCTACATGCCCCATGAAGATAACACAATGAAAAATTGATTGCCGTTGCTTTACATGTTCATTTTGCTGGGTTATGAATAAACAGCTGTAATTTGACTGATCCTGCAACATTCTGATTAAAACCATAAACATTGTGGACAATTTAAACAAATGAAATAGAGGAGAAAATCAAATAACAAAGGACATCATTTTCAAATCAAATGAAGAAAAAAAGATTACTAAAATGTTGAAATCTTCAGGGAGAAGGAGTGGCTCAGTGAGTAAAGACACTGACTAGAACCTGGTTCAATTTCTGGTGTCAGCTACTTGTGACCTTGGGCAAGTCACTTTATCTCCCTGTGCCTCAAAAAATAAATTGTAGGCTCCACGGGGCAGGGATTGTGTCTGCAAAATGTCTCTGTAAAGCGCCACTATTCAAGAACATACTATTATTATTATAGTTAGTCAGTTCCAATGAAGGGAGGTAACTAAATAAATTATTCCAAAGTTGTCGTAATTTGGTGTTAAAATTAACTACTTTAAAAAAACATATATGATTATAAAAATTGAAAGTCTGAAATGGAAAATTGGTCAATGATTTGAAAGGTAGTGTGGCATTAGAATAAAAAAATAAAGGAAAAGCAAAGACATTTCTTCTTCACCCATTTCCAAGACCCTAACTTGAACTAAATAAAGAGTGGTAGTGCTAACTCCAAAAATAAAAGATAAATAATATACATTGAAAAATGAAAAATAACAATTACAACACTGCAGGTAGTCAATTATATGACTTAAAGAACATATGCCATTTCCACTAGTAAAGGCTCATTAATCATAGCCTCTTTACTGTAATTTTAATAAATGTTGATTGTATTTTCTTTGTGTAATTCAATTACTTTTGTTTTTGTAATCATCCTTAGGCATCTATTTCTGTTAGACTTTCTGCCAGTCACCCCCCTTTTGATGTGAACAATTCAATTCATTATCATTAAGCTTTGTCTTTTGATCCTGCTTTGGGAAGGCGTGAGTGAAAGAAAATCCTGCAACTATGGTATCTTATCAGCAGGATACAAGAAATATGTTTTGAGCACCTGAACAATTATGTATAATAGCTATCCAAGATGGTACTCTGTCTTTATATTATTGCTCCATATTAGAAATCTTCATTTCTTGTATTTTGGCAGGAAAACGTTTTAGCCGATTCTACAAAATACTTTCAATTCTATTGCAGATTATTATTTGTGGTTTTCAAAATTTTACTGAAATCAAACTGACTAAGCATTGTTATCTTTTCTTGCAATTTATAGTTGATTGTTGAAGGTATTTTAGACATACATAAATTGTCAATAATCCTATAACAATCATCTATTTTATTTTGATGAACTCTTTAGTTATTATATTTTCAAGAAAGTAATGGATATAAAATTAAATTATTTTTTTTTAATTTGTCTAACACTCTAAGGAGAATATTTAACATGACAGTTTGGCACCCCAATTCGGCGTTAACTGCCATTCATGTCAATGGTGTGATTACTCTGCATTGGCACTTAGTGAATCTCCACCTATGCGTGTGCATGTGACTGGTTATTTCTGTACAAAAAAAGTTAGAATAGGTAGTATATTGAATTTACAAACCCTCAGATTCAGAGACCATCTGTAGCCAAGGGCATTTAACTGTAGAGTCAAGAAATGAATTTAGCACATTGGTGTAGTATGTGTATATATATATATATATATATATATATATATATATATATATATATATATATATATATATATATATATATATATATATATATATATATACACAGTGTTCGACAAACCTATACATTTGCTCGCCCCGGGCGAGTGGATTTAACCCCCGGGCGAGTAAATATTGGCCCAAGCAGCACACGTTTGGTACTAGGTGGCGAGTAGATTTTATTGTGTAGCGAGTAGATTTTTTGGTGATTTGTCAACCACTGTATATATATATTTATATATATACATGTAACGGGTATTCCCCCCCAACCCAATCGCAGATATAGTGTATGTGGGGGAAACCTATATGTTACCAGGTGTGGTGCTTTACCTGTCAGGCTCACAGGAGGTCTGAGCCTCCGCCAGTGAGAGCCTGGGGTGAATACTCTGGAACGTTCTCGGTTTCAGCGCCTCCACCTGTGTAGGGTTCTAGGGAAGTAGAAGGTTTCCTACACAGGACCCACATATACAATAACCACATACACAGGAATATATATATAACCAGTTTATAGATATGCAGGCAATAGCAACACTTATAACATACACTATTACTAGCACTCCCCCTAGGGAGTGACTCCGCAGTCACTGTGTATCCCCACACTGTGTCCACAGCCCAACCCCCTTGTCCCGTGGTCAGCGCTGCCACTATGTGTGATGATAGTATGTTAGGATACGTTGGTGCACTTATGGGGGTACCTGCCGAGTGCTCCTGCACTCGGGCCTGCAAACAACGGTGACTCCATCTGATCCTGTGGTTCCTTGCCCCGGTCTGCCAGGGGCGATCCCACCCTGGAGATAGTCTCTATGGGCACAGACTTGAGCCCAAGTCTTCTCTCGGGGAGCGCAGCGTCCGCTGTGTCCCTATCTAACACTAGTGCTACTGTGACAGGGTCCCTAACCTAGGGCCTGTCCCTATAGCACCACAAACTGGGGAGTGAGGACCTATCTGGGACCTAAGGGGTTACTGGCCTACTCCGTTCCCCTAGCTCTTCCCGGTCCTGACTGCTTACTAATACTTGATACTCACAGCACTTGCATCAACGCGCCGCAACCTACATGCTGCCTGCAGCGAACGTGCTGCAACCTCACAATATGCCTTTCTGTCAGCACTCAAAGCACTGACAACCGTGGTACTGACAAGACAGCACACACACGCAACTAAGAGCAGGGTCCCTAACCTCGGGCCGTCCCTTATTAATTACCCACTAACCTGGTGGGGAGTTGGGGCCTGTCTGGGATTTGGGGAACCTTACCTGGTGCAGGGGGTCACTTGCTCCCCACACCCTTCCTTCCCCTTCTTGCTCCCAGCTCCAACTGCCATTCTTCAGCGCGCGAAATGTATCTATCTCCCTCCACAGGGAGATACTCTAGCCCTATTGGCTCCCTGGCGTCACGTGGGGTGTGCAGAGGCTCATGGGACTCGTAGTCCCTGCTTAGAGCCTTCTCTGGTATGCTAGGGTTTCGTGGGCTCCTTCCTGCGCATGCGTGAGCTGTTTGGGGTCCTCCCGGCGCCTTGCTCTCACTGCGCATGCGTGAGACAATGCGCAATGGCGGCGCCCTCACCGCCCTGCTTCGGGAGCGCCGGGAGCCCTGCGACGCTATCGCGGCCTTGGCAACCGGCCGCACACGTCCCCGGCAACCCCCAAGCAGGATCCTGACCGCCCTCACCCTTGCGATCGGCTGGCGGGGCCGCCATTGGACTTGGCGGCACTCGCGATCGCCAGCAAGTTGAGGGGGGTGCTGACAGGCAGGGGGGACCTGGCTACATCCATATATATATATATATATGTATATATATATATATATATATATGTTTTATCTATCTATCTACTGTATCTATATCTATATTCTCATAATGATACCTGTGGAAGGACATGGTAATAGCTAATAAATAAAATGCTTGTACGGTAAGGATGGACAGTTTGCGAGTTTAAAACGAAATCTGAACTTGGTAACAACCATTGGGTTGTATTTGCTGCGAAATCAAGCTTGTTCTGTTGGCAAAGTCGAGTTTTTGTTGCAACTGATAAGTGAGTGTTTTTGTAAAAATATTTTGTACAGTAAGTAAATCTGAATTAGACTGATTGGTCTGTAGTTCAAATCTTCTTTGTTTCTTTTCTTATAGATGGGAATAACTATAGCATTTCTCCATTTTTTTATGCTCTTCAAACAGCATGTTAAGAGTTTGAAATGGTTTTAGTCAATTTCTTCTCCAGCTTCTTTCAAGATTTCAGTTGTTTCCATTCTTTTTGGATGTTATTGCTTTTGCCACTACTTCTGCAAGGATGCGTGGTACAGTACATCATTGATGGTTTCTTCTCTCTCTTCTTGTGCTGGATTATACCTTGTGTTATCTGTGTTCACTAGAGATGGGCGAATGTTTGGGATGTATTTTGATCTGCAGCGGTTTGGCCGGTTCCTTTGGTCCGCGGATTTCAGTGGCTCAATCTCAAAAAGGGCGATTCTCGCTATGCGGATTTTTGATTATTATTTTTGATTATTATTGCCAATACACTCTGTGGATCCCGCAATCCATTGATGGATTTGTAGAATCCAATCCACGGATTCAGAAATTAGGTGACAGATTTTAAAGAATCTGCCAGCGAGTTTCTGGATCCGTGGATTGGATACTACAAATCCATAAACGGATTGTATCCAATGGCCATTTTTGATGAATCCGCATGGATTAAAACCGACCAAATCCTTTTGCGGATTTTACACTGCTAAACAGAATTTGGGGGGGGAAACAGATTTGGGCAATTCGCCCATCTGTAGTGTTCACGTACGATTTCATGTAGAAGTCCTCAACTCTCTTTATGATAAATGGGCTTTTATTGTTGATCCATCATATTGTTTGAGTGCAATCACTTGCTTCTTCCCAATCATAAGTCGCTGCTTCATCTTCTTTAAGCTTTTATTATCTTCTATAGTCTTCTTCTCCATAATGCTGTTACATTCTCTTACATCTTCAGTTATATGTTTGTGGATCATCTTGCACAGCTCTGCATATTCAATATTTAGTTCAGCATCTTAGGATTGCTTAATTTTTTGTCATCTACTCAGCAGTTTTTTTCAGTGCTTTCATGTACAATCTTCATGTGTTCTTCATAATTTTTCTTAAAGTGTCCCCATGCAAGTTGAAGAGATTTTTCTGTTCTAGTTTAAATTCTCTGCTGTTATTCTTGAGGTTATTGATATTGTTTGTCTTTGTCTTCTTTTTAATCAGTTGTCTTCATTCCATCTTCGCATTCAGATGAAATTTGCAGCAAACCAATCAGTGATCACACAAAATGGTTAAGGACTCTTCTATCATGGGTTTCTTGTTAGCTACAGTAGGATATAGTCAATATCATTCATGATTCCATTGGGTCCATTCCTTGTCCATTTTCTATTTTGATTATTCATGAAAAATTCATCCATGATGTAGAAGCTTTCACATTCTGCAAATTCTACCAATCTGTCTCCGTGTTACCATAACCATACTTACCATGCTTCATTTTTCTGCTGGGCACAAATCTTTGCATTGAAATCTTCTGTAAAGATCTCTATTGCATGTTGGTAAGTACCCTTTTCACTTTATCCGGGTATAATATTATTATTTATTTGTAATGCACCAACATATTCCACAGAAAAGAGCAGAGGGCCAAGGATAGCACCTTGAGGGACCCCAATAAAGAGAGTGAAGTTGAGGAAACACTAGAGCAGGAAACACTGAATGTGCAGTTGGATAGGTAGGGTGTAAACAAGGACAATACTGCATCAACGAGGCCTATGGAGTGGAAAGCATTCAGGAGAAGGGGGTGGTAAACAGTGTGAAAGGCGAGGTAAGAGTGATCCAGAAACATTAGCAAGGAGATGTTACCCTAAGACAGCTGTGAGTCATTGGCCACTTTTGTTAGTGCTGTCTCAGATTGGATTGGCAGGAGAGCAGTTAATTCAGGCAAATGTTGTAACGCGTAGTTCACCACAAACCAGACATGACCGCGAGGCTGAGGTAGGGAATTATATAAACGCCAACCTACAACCGCGAGGGCGCGGCAAGAGTGTAGATTGGTCTTGCAAGCCGGGTCAGGAGTATAGAAGGTAGAGTAGTTATTTATACTTGCCGGGTCTGGATTGGAGAATAATGGATCGTTGGGGTACTTTGCCAAGGTCAGGATTGGAGGGTGGAGAGTAGTCGTTGCAAGGGTAGCCAAGGTCTGGATTAGAGAGTCCAGGATGGTCGTACGTAAGCTGGGTCAGGAGAGGAGAGATGCAGAGTCCAATAATGTAGCAGGGGTCAGGCAGCAGCAGGAACAAGGCAAGATGCAGCAAGGAACAAGGCAGGATGCAGCAAGGCACAAGGCAGGGATGCGGCAAGGCAGAGTGTCACACAAGGTTATGCTCAGCAATGAGTGAATGAGCAAAGCAGGTATAAAAGGAACCTCCCTCCAATGGGAAGTCAGGACGGAACCAAAAGGAAGGTGTGGATAGGCTGCTGGGTTGTGCAGGTGCACCCTATTGTACAGTCTGATTAGACCTGGGGGTGAAGCTACATCCCGCGTGCATCACCGACATCAGAGGGTGGCGACTCACCGCGCATGCCTGTCACGTGAGTCTGGAGTCTGGGGGCTGGTCCAGAGAAGACCTGTTCCGCGCGTGTCACCGACGTCAGTGAAGGATGTCCAGAACGCGCATCACTCGCGCACCGCGCATGTCCATCGTCAGGGCGGGGGCGGAGCTTGGGAACCAATCCAGATGGGAGACTAGCCGAACGAGCAGACCACACGTCAGAGCGGGGGCAGAGATTGGGCGCGGGACCCACAGAGGGACAGACCGGTCGTGTGTCGTCCGCGCGTAGCGGAGCCGCCGTGGCATTGCGCCTTTTGAGTGCCTGACGGAATAGAATGGGGAGGTGAGTTCCGGCCATCAGGATGGTGAATCCTCACAAATGTATACATCACTCAAGTAACTTGAAGGTCAAGGGGAGAAGAGAGATAGGGCGGAGCGGAGGTAGGTATTGCGTGTGGAACTTGCCATGAAGATATGTCATGTCTGATTGTGACTTCATCTTGTCTCTGACTCAGGTGCCGAAGGTCTTAGACCATAAGGGTAGAAAGGAAGTGAAGGTATATATTTAAGAAAAAAGGGGAATTAAAAGTTGTGAAGAGACTTTGATGGTTAGAGAGAAGAGTTTGACTGAGTGAAGAAAAGTAGGTTTTATGGCAATTGCAGTATTATAGGACGAGGGTATGAATTTATAATGTCTGCTTCAGTTTTGGCCAATAATGTTCCGCAATATGTGAGCACATTTGGAGGTGGAAGTGAAGTGTGTGCCACGGTTGTGTCTTAGATTGTACTGTATGTTGGCCAAGCTTTTAAATATGGTTAAACCTACCAACACAAGTAATACTACACATCTTCTTGAACACCATTTGCAAGCTTCCCGCCACTTTGAGGCAGTCAGATAATATAAAAGAAAATGTATTGAGTGATCAACGGTTTTGCGGTACTCAATAACGTAGCCTGCTAAACAATTTTTTTATATGATGGTATATATAGCATTTGACTCCCATATAAACCACTCTTCTAGTAATGTGATGCATCCAAAAGTCCATGTCAGTGAACTGATCATTGCAACCATCCAGAAGAGGAGTGAAATTGCAGAAACCATTAACAGAAGGATCCTGAAGCAGCAGTTTAGGCACACCAGTTAAATTAAAATGACTTGGAGCATGGAGACAGTACACTACCTCAACCTACATCTTAAGAAACATGATCTTAAGATCAGCACTTATATATATCACAAACCAACTGATAGAAACACTATTCTACATGCAGATAGTCAGCGCTTATTACCGCTGAGCACTCCCTTTATCACAGATGGTGAGAATCTCTAGGACTTCCCAAGACCCTGATATCAGAAAGAAGCACCTTGTGGAAATGGGCAATGCATTCCTACAATGAGACTATAACCCAACATTAGTTAAAGATGTTACTACCAAAGGTGGTAAACTTGAACCAAACCATTTTCTAAGACCTAATACATTGAAAAAGACTACTGAAGATACATTTATTACAAACAAGTTCTCTACCAGCTTGCAGGCAATTAGTAGTGCCATCGACTCCAGATGGGGCATTCTAACAAGTGACCAAGGGTGTCCAATAAACTTTGCAGTAAACCTCTGTTAAGTTACAAAAGAGGAAATAACCTATGTGACATTATCATGCAGCACAAGCCCAGGGCAATCCAGTTAACAAGTTTAATAACCCGGGCACACATTTTCTTTCAATAAAACCTGGAGTATTTATATAATGTAGATGCATGAAATGTAGCAGTTTAGTCCTTGGTAACCAATTCACACACCCACACAGTGGGAACATTTACACAATAAGAGTACACATTAACGTGTACATAAAAATCAGTGATGTATTGTACATCCTCAAATGCCCATGCAGCAAGTATTGCATCAGAAAATTCGAATGGCTTTGCCCCAGACCAGCATTAGGATGGCCATCCATGACAATTCTTTGTTCAACCTGTAGCAAGACATTTCCTGAATCATGAACACTCAATAGCTAGACTCAGGTATATACCAATTGACCAGGTAAAACTGCCCCCCCAAGAGGTAGCATTACATTAATTGCATTACTCAGATGGGAGGCATTCTGGATCTACACTCTGGACACTGTTGCACCATGAGGATTAAATGTCAACTAGACACTCAGATGCTTTCTGGATAAACACTAGTTACAGCATATCTCTATTACCTCTCATGAATTTATTAAATAAAAAGAACTATGCCATAAATTGGTTTGGACAAATGAGAACACCGCTGGTCATCCAGATGTGAAAAATCAGAGCCCTACTTACAAGCAGCAAGGCAAATACAGGCAATGCAACAAAGAGTCTTCCGGCTGCTGCTGATGTCTTTGCAGAGATGTAATTCCTGCTGCACCGTGACTTTCGTGCTGACTCTCCCTCCAGGGGTTAACAGGAACAGTGGCAGTGTTGGAAGCCTGCTTGTGGGGCTCACAGCTCTCCTCCACGTGAGGCTGCTCTCCTCACTTCCTCCTCCGGTTACACAGGCTGTCTCAGCGTGCCTGCACGCGAGTGTGCACGTGCCCTTAAAGGGACAGTACAAGCGTCCTGTATGCCAAGAACTAACGGCTGCAATGGGGCTCAAATGTGACCAAGTGTCCCAAAAAGTCCAATACCAAGCTCAAAGTGACTGTGTCACCTGCCCTGGGCACTTGGTCACATTTGAGCCCCATTGCAGCCGTTAGTTATTCATCAACTGCAGGATTAGCAAGGAGACCGACTTATTTCCTCCTCCTCCTTATCCCTCTCTGCCCTCTTATCTGACTTAGGAGGCTCCATGTAATCAGGCAATAACCTGACAATAAAAGCATATATATGAGAGGAGTGGCTCAGTGAGTAATGACACTGACTGACACTGAGTTTGAAGCAAGGGAGCTTGGTTCAATTCCCAGTGTCGGCTCCTTGTGACCTTGGCCAAGTCACTTTATCTTCCTGTTCCTCAGGCACCAAAAAACATAGACTGTAAGCTCCACAGGGCAGGGACCTGTGCCTGCAAAATGTCTCTGTATAGTGCTACGTAAATCTAGCAGCTCTATACAAGAACATGCTATTATTATTATTATTATTATACTCCCTGTTTCAAATGTGCTTCTTAACCGTGAGAGTTACGTGGAACCCCAGGGGAGTAGCGGTTCCTTAAAACATGATTCTGGAATTTATTCCCTGCACCCTTAACCCCTTCCACCGCTGTTGCCACTTTGCCTCCCTCGCGGCCCGCTCCTGATGAACCCCCTACCATACCTTTGCCTGTGCCCCTGGTGACACTCCCGCCACTGACCTGGCCACTATTCCCCCTGTCCCTCCTAGCCCCCCTTGCATGGCTACCCCAATTTCATTACCGCTTACCCACATGCAAAAACATCACCCTCTGCTCCCCCTGCCTGACCAGCTCGCAATGCACCTGAAGCCCCACTGACCCTACCCTGCAGAACCCAGCCACCCCCAATATGCCGAAAATCACCCTCAATGTACCGAGCATTGCCTTACATCCCGACTCACACCTTCCCTCCCCTTACCAGCATGCTCCTGTCCTCTTTTTCAAGGGACCAAAAGTAATTGGACAATTGACTCAAAAGCTGGACATGTGTGGGCTATTCCTTCTTTATTTCATCATCAATTAAGCAGGTAAAAGTTCTGGAGTTGATTCCAGGTGTGGCATTCACATTTGGAAGCTGTTGCTGTTAACCCACAACATGCGGTCAAAGGAGCTCTCAATGCAAGTGAAACAGGGCATCCTTAGGCTGCAAAAAAAAAAATTCATCAGAGAATTAAGCAGGTAAAAGTTCTGGAGTTGATTCCAGGTGTGGCATTCACATTTGGAAGCTGTTGCTGTTAACCCACAACATGCGGTCAAAGGAGCTCTCAGTGCAAGTGAAACAGGACATCCTTAGGCTGCAAAAAAAAATCCATCAGAGAGATAGCAGGAACATTAGGAGTGGCCAAATCAACAGTTTGGTACATTCTGAGGAAAAAAAGAACTCACTGATGAGCTCTGCAACACAAAAAGGCCTGGATGTCCAGGGAAGACAACAGTGGTGGATGATTGTAGGATCCTTTCCATGGTAAAGAAAACCCCCTTCACAACATCCAGCCAAGTGAAGAACACTCTCCAGGAGATAGGCATATCATTATCCAAGTCTACCATAAAGAGAAGACTTCACGAGAGCAAATACAGAGGGTTCACCACAAGGTGCAAACCAGTCATAAGCCTCAAGAATAGAAAGGCCAGATTAGACTTTTCCAAACAATATCTAAAAAAGCCAGCCCAGATCTGGAACAGCATTCTTTGGGGACTGTGTATGAAAATGGTTGCAATTCCTAAACGTTTCATACAATATTTTTGTTCAACCCCTGAATTAAAGCTGAAAGTCTGCACTTCTATTGTATCTTGGTTGTTTAATTTCAAATCCATTGTGGTGGCATACAGAACCAAAATTATGAAAAATGTGTCAGTGTCCAATTATTTCCGGGCCTAACTGTTTAACAGGCACATCCCTCTCCCCCTTCATACATCCATCACGTCATATCCTCTTGCCCTGCAACATTCCACCCCCTTTTAACCCTTAACACACCTACCAGAGGGGTTCCTAGGCATATAGTCATGCCGCCCCTGCACTTAATCAGATTGGGGTTTCTTGAGGTCTTTTCTAGCGCTTGGAAGTGTCTTGTGGCATAGCACCACTAAAGCTGCGGCCAGGCTGGGAGCACACACGCTGGCGTTTGAGCGCCGTGATGTCATGCGCTCTGCTCGGCTGGGCGATTCAATTTCTGGCCAGCTAGTTGCGCATGTTGGGGTAGGGGGAGAGTGCATCGCAATGACGTCACAGAGCTGGTTCGCCCTTATTGGGTGAACTGCTCACGTGACGAATGAGTGAGCAGCCAAATCAAATTTGGTTGTCTCACCAAGCAGCAAGCGCATGGGCACGCATACGCACCCTCAACCTAGACGAGGGTATTCAGATTTATCGCTCTGATCACGCTGAGCGTGCGCACGCGGTACGCTCCACCCTAGCCACAGCCTAAGTAAAAATTAGCCTTTTGTTTTTTAAGTGACAAGAAAAAGTAATATACTGGAGGCAGTACAGGACAAAATAAATTTAGCCTTCTCTTCGCTGAAGACGTGAAGTCTTACAAAATCTGTACTGTACATTCATCAAACGTAAGTAACATACAGAACCTGCCTCTTATATTTTACACAGTCAAAAACAAAATAATTTGCCTTTGTGTTGATACATAAACTCTAGTGACTTTGAAAACAACTCAATTGCATGGAAACATATCAAATTAAATTAATTTTGTTCCCAAAAAAGTTATTACAATACCTAATGTTTGATACATTCCATTTGTGTAAGGCTTACTAGAATTTGAGACGATAAAATGTTTTTGTAATAGACAATTTAAGAATTTCTCTTTATTCAAAGCTGAATCAAGACAGACTGCAAGAATCTCAGAAAGTACATTTTCATCTAATTCATATTTTACACTAGCACAATAAGAACTTAAACATCAGTAATCTATTCTGCTCGATCCATTAGCTGAGCACTAGGATATTCTGTGTGTTTTACCGCTTTTACATTATAAAAGGACTTTAAAATTATATATTTCCTTTTTTGGTCCATCACTCATATTTATTTATACTGAATAAATAACATCAATAGCAGCCTTTTGCCAGATGTAGAGAATGACTTAAGAAATCATTCTGGAGTTTCCATTTGACTTCAGACCTATCCAAATAAAAAGGAAAGGAAAAATAAATATATTTATATAAAAAAGACTTGAGAACCAAGTCTCATGCTTCGCATCAGTTATTAGGGTTCCTCTCAACCAATTATAAATGCATCTTTGAATCTAAGCATCTTTTCTCATACTATGGGGATCATGTACTAAGCTCCGTTAAGTCGTTTTAGAGCGCAAAGTGCTCTTAGAACGTGATGTTGCGCTGAACACGATGCACTAAGCCACGCAAACAGGCTCTTTGTGCTCTAAAACTGACTTTTTTCAGGAAATTTTTCTAAATCCAACTTTGCTCGTTCATTACCCTGTTTGCGTTAAATTCTGCCCTTAAGCGGGATGCACTGAGTAACGCAACCTTAGCGTACATGAAAGTTGCGTTCAACAGAACACGTCAGCTCAAGGTAGACGCTAAAAAAAGCTGGACTTTGAAAAATTTCTTGCTTTACATTTTTGCATGCGCAACACCCATGCAACAGGCCGGCGGGTGTCCCCGGCTGACCCCGCAGGGGTCCCCGAGTGAGGCCGGGGGTCGCGCGGGTGTCCCCGGCTGACCCCGCAGCTGTCCCGGAGTCCCCGCGGGAGTCCCGGGGTACCCGCGGGCCTGCGGTTCCAATGTTGTGCCTACAAAAATAATAAACAATATTTATAACTAAATACACACCCATTCTGCAGGGGATACCGGCACCCCATAACGGGGCCTGTATCTCCTGAAGTAGGGGGTCCTCGGACCTGAAACCAATGCTGTACAGCTCCGGAGACCCCCTGCTCATGTACTCTATTATTCAAATGTATTTATTTCGTGTACGATCGCCTGTAGCAGCCTTGCATGGAGATGGCAAATCCCCATGCAAATGTTACATGCGTTTTTTTTTTCTAGCAGCTAGCGTACGTGAAGTTTAAGAACGCTAGCAGGGGGAAAAAAGCAAACCGTACGCTGTGGGTGTTTTGAGCACGTACGTTAAAAAATGGGCTCAGGGCCTTAGTGAATCGTGTCCCCGGCCTCACTTTTTAACGGACATGCTTTTTTTAAACATCAGAACGCAAACCCATTGAGCTTAGTGCATAGCCCCCTATGTGTCTTGCAATCACAACTGGAGAAACTGATGAAAATAATATTCATTCACAAAAGTAGTTTTGCTCTTAATATAATAAGAATATTCTAACTACCAAGAAGCATTATGTTTTTTCGTTTTAGTCCTGTTTTTCACCTTTTAAACATCATGTGCTTAATATTAGAATCATAATGATCCTGAAGGGAGATAATATTGATTTGTAGGCTGTTCCTATTTTTTTGTAAATCATTTAGAGAGAAAGTTATCCTTATTATGAAAACACTTACACAGAAAGCATGCAAATCATAGAAGCTAGACATTTTTTATTCATATGTTTTATAAGAGCAAGGGTCAAGAGAATCAATAAATCAATCAATTCCAACCTAGCACTATAATGCACTCCGTCCGTCTGCCAGAAGCAAAATTCACTTGAACCTTATATGACCCTATGAAAGATTATCATAAAAATAGATTGCTTCATATAATAATTAATAGGATGAAAATGATGGAGATATTGCTGTACAGAGCACACAACTGAAAGAGAAGTCGTTACACCCAAATAAAGTACAGTGTCTGAAAAATACTATTTTTATAGGCAAAATTTAAAAATACTATCTTATAGCCATTTTGCAAAAGTGAATATGACAGTCTATTTCAGTAAAATGAAACTTCCTAAAATTGGATTAGCAAACATTGCTTAGTGTTTGAACATAATTTTGAAACATACAGTAGATTTGTTACAAAAGGCATCCAGAACCAAAGTGTATGCAGGAAACCTATCATTCCATATGGTTTACAGTACCATACAACAGCAGCTCTCAATTCTAGGGAATAATTTATAGCGCCCCCTATCCCTCCCCCCCCCCCCACCTCACCTCTGGGAACTTATAAATAATGTACGGGATTAACTGCCTTAATGGGTTAACCAGGTGGGATCACTCTGGTAATGCACTTCCCCATTATTTGTTGTTGGATAGCTATGCAGAAGGGATTGCCACCCTCTTGCAATGGTCTTGTGACCAGTGATGTTACCATAGGGAAATAGAAGGAGATATATAGATAGCTCAACCCAATGTTGTAGAAGCAGGTTTCTCAGAATTCTGGCAGTGGGCCCCACCGGGAGTCCAGAAAATATGTTTAACTGTATAGATATGTATATTAAGAGTGTCTTATTTCTGTTAATTGTTTTAAGTTACGGAAACTGCCCTATATAGTCAGCACCTATAGTAATGACCCAAGCTTGTACTCATGCGGGAAGAGGAGTTAGCATGTGCTTTGGAGGAGTTCTCACAGTAGTAGCTCCTGAGCATAATCGGATCAGCCCCACCAGTCTGGCTTTAGTAATCTCCCAATCCAATATGCATGGACACAGTATGCAGTACACAGTAATTGGATACTGATCCCAGAAAGCAGAGCATATTCCCAACCGAGGCCCACTTGAGATGCGGCACTATTAATGCTATGCTGGAGATTGTCAATCTAACCAATTTTAAGGGAAACAAGAATTAGTACCTGTCTAGCATAGGAGAGAAATATACCAGGGGAAGAAGCATGGAGTAACTTTATGATGTACCACCAGTAAGTATGTCTAACGTAAAGTTTGTATGGTGAGCCTTATAAACAGATGTGAATAATGCTCTTTTTGTATTATAAAAGTTACAGATGCCCATCCTTATTCCATTTGATATCCACACCCAGCCTGCACCGACCCAGCACCCATAACAGGTTTGAGAGACTGAGCATCGCCATGTATAGAGTATAATACAACTCTACAGTATGTAAACACATTTAGAGCCAGGCAAAGAGGGTTACATTTGGTGCCCAATGTGGGGCTGGGCGTGCAAAAGAAAAGTTTTTATGTTTCTGCTCATTTTGGAATTTTGAAGATAAGAGAATGTTTTTTTTTTTATGTTTGAACTGTTGATGTGTAGAGAAGTGTGATAGGAGTTTGTGTATTTCCTGCAGTAAAAACTGTTTGCTACTGCTATACTGGAAAGACTATCTTTTGCAAATGATAATTACCAAAGACTGACTCACCCGTTCTCTCAGTAAAGAGTAGAGATAGGCGATTTTGGGGAGGGGGGAAATATGATCCGCAGCACATCGGCCGATTCCTTTGGTCCGCGGAATTCAGTGGATCAATGTAAAAAAGGGTAATTCGCATTTTGCAGATTTTTTATTAGAACAAATGCAGCCAGATGGATTGTCGTGTAGTCGGTCAGTAAACCACCAATGGCAACTTCCTAGCCACTGCCTGCTCACAGAATCCCCATGACCAGACTTATTGCCAATCAGGATTAACAAAGTGGGATTCCCTGCTTCTGAATGGTACTCCCGCGGTGTAAATCCTACCAGGCTGCATCAGTCTGGAAGAGATGTGCAGTGAGAGTAGACAGAATCGATTCCTCTGTCCAAGTACCTCTAATAGGTGATTGCACTGCTTTTATTTAATTGTAATTAAATAAAACTTAAATAGAACTGCAATTGGCATTAGATAGTGAGGCATTTAAAGTGAGGTTTTTAAGTGATAAATACAGTTAGACGACAGTATATATATATATATATATGGAAAGAAGAAAGAAAAAAACAGGCGCACACCTAGTGCATTAAAGTATAACAATAGATTTATGGAACATTAAAAACAGACAAATGCCCACTCACAAGAAAAACGATAATATAGTGCAGTTATGAGATTGGCTCTCATATGCCAGTGGTAGCGTCTGGATCAGCAGTAGTGTCTTTTCCTAACACATGGCGCCGGCACGGCGTGGTCTCCTTCACCGGAAGTGACGTCCACCCGATCTAGTGCCCCGCACAAGGAAATCCCACCGGGAAACAAGGTCCTCGTCCGCCTGCCTTTGATCACCGCAACACCAGGGGAAACAAGGATGTATTCGCTCCTCTGTTTGGCTTAGCCGCTCCCAACTTGCATCAGTCTTTCTTGGTTGGAAAGTGTCTGCTCTGCATTAGCCACGCCCTACGCGTTTCGTCATGTGATATGACTTCATCAGGGGATACCCATTGGTTGTGACCTCCCGATATTTATAGCAGGGTGAATTTGCATACATAATTACAAATTTAATTAAAACATTAATTGTATGTGTTAAACCCTTCCATGAATTTAAATTTTCATGTTGCAATAGTTGCAATGGAAGGGTTATGGGGACATCACTGAATTTGCGGAGAAATGGGTAACAGCTCATATTAAATAATTATAAATATATATTAAATTTGTATTTCAATTATTATAACTTTTGGGACAATAGACAAAAGATATTTTATATTTATATGAAAAACAACATTTGTTAGTAGACTAATAGACATATTTGAATTCAAACGTGAAATAGATGCATTCTATAAATGTGTAAAAAAGGAAATATCAAGATTTGGAGTACCTGTTAGCAATAAATGTTCAATACCCTATTACACCTTAACAACACAGATCAGCAATACTTTGCTGCACACTAGATTCACCCGATTTAGGGTAATAACTATATACCTGTTGTTAGTCCATAAATGATACATAATATCATAGATAGCAACTGGAATCAGAGGTACAGCAAAAGTTGTTGTTTAGCAAGGACAGAAGAAAAACCAACACGACATGTAGATGAGATGTGTATTATATATATGTGTGAAAATAAAAAAGGGGAAATGTATGTGTTGTTGAATATGTATGGTGATAGTGTGAATAAACCTATGTATACAAATAGACTACAGTGACTCTAATGAAATTATGAGTGGGTGCAATTGTTGATGATAATATTGATGTTAATAATGTTGTAAATAATGTAAATAATGTGATTAATAGAATAGGACCAGCCACGGACTTGAACAGACACATCCGCAGTTTGATGCAATATAGCCCATATTGGGATCGTGTATAACATAGCTTCCAGAGATAGTGTGGGATAGTATATTTATAGACCTGACATGTCACCATAGTTCAGAGGGAGTGCTATAAAGCACTCAAACCAGACCTCCGAAGGATCACCCACCTTGAGTGATCACACTATGGTGCTAATGTCAATGTGGTCATTATGTCCCCTTGGGTGCAGCGTATCCAAAATATACATCCAATAGGTCTCCCTCATACACAATCTCTTGAAGCGGTCCCCACCCATAAAGGTAGGAGGGATATATTCAATACCCATAACTCGTAGGGACCTTGGATCTTTTGAATGTTCGTTACAATAATGGCGGGAGAGGTTATGTGTTAGGCACCCATTTATTATGTTTCTTCGGTGCTCTAGAAACCTCGTGCTTAAGGCTCTTGATGTGCGGCCTACATATTGTAGACCGCACTCACATGATATTAAATAGATAACATATTCACTAAGACAATTAATGTATTCTGTTATATCATGTGAGGTGCCATTCGAATAAGATTTGAATTTGTTAGTTTTAATCAAGTGTTTGCACGTTAGGCATCTGCCTCTCCCACATCCAAAGTTACCCTTAACCTTGATAGAAACAGAACCATCCACTCTTACATTATTGACTATCTTTGATGTTTTTAATTTGCTTGGTGCAATCATTGTTTTGATGCTCCTTGCTTTCCTAAAGATAACAGGAGCATGTTTTGGCAAAAGATGACCAATTTCAGGATCGCTGGTCAGAATATTCCAATGGTCATTTATTACTTTTTTAATTTGTTTGGCAGACTGATTAAACTGTGTTATAAATTTAGGCACTGATCCTTTAGATGTAACCTCATTTTTGATTTTTGTTTTGCTTTTGGATTTTTCCAACAAAGATGCTCGATCTAATAAACTAGCGTCTGAAAATGATTTATTAACTATTGCCATATCGTAACCTTTTTCCTGAAACTTAAGTGAAAGATTGTTACCCTGGGTATTAAAGTCTCTGTCCATTGAACAGTTGCGTCTTAATCTGTAAAACTGACTCTTTGGCACATTATCTAACCATTTTTTGTAATGATTGCTACCATATTGTAGGTAGCTGTTCGCAGCCACAGTTTTAAAGTGTGTTCTAGTGTGTATTACATTTTGAGGACCCACAAATAACTCCAGATCTAGAAATACTATGGTAACTGGGTGTATATTATAGGTGAATTTCAACCCCATCTGGTTATCATTAAAGGACTCCAGAATCTCCTCAAGGGCGCCCCTCTCACCATCCCAAATAATAAGAATATCATCTATGAAGCGGCCATAGAAAACCAAACCCGCCCCCAGCACAGCATCCCCCCACACATGGGTACTCTCCCACAGTCCCATGTAGAGGTTAGCATAGCTGGGAGCAAATTTGGCCCCCATGGCCGTTCCACAGATTTGCAAATAATATGTGTTTCCAAATAAGAAATAATTGTGATTCAACATAAATGTAATTCATGCTAAAAGAAATAACCTTTGTGAAGAGTGCAAGTTGGGATCTAATGCTAAAAAGTGACTAATTGCCTGGATACCTTTAGAGTGCTCAATACAAGTGTATAGTGAAGTTACGTCACAAGTGACCCAGTGATAGGTATCCTTCCACTTAATGTCAGAGACTGAGTCGATGACGTGCAACGTGTCCCGTATGTATGAACGCAGTTTGGTGACATATGGCTGTAAGTAAAAATCCACATATTGGGACACGTTAGATGTCATCGAGCCAATCCCCGACACAATAGGCCTCCCAGGTGGTTTGACTAAATCTTTGTGCAATTTGGGAATGTGATAAAAAATAGGGGTTCTAGGGTGTTTAATATATAAAAACCTGTGTTCTAATTTTGAGATAATCCCCTCAGAGAAAGCACCCTGGAGGAGATCCCGGAGTTCCAACTGATAAGCCTCAGAGGGGTCCTCAGTGAGAATCTGATATGATGTGGTGTCAAGGAGGAGGCGATGGGCCTCACAGAGATAATCCGCCCGATCCTGCAGGACAATCGCCCCCCCCTTGTCTGCTTGACGAACAATTAAATCAGTATTGTTTTTTATATTTATTAAAGCTTGATTTTCTTTTTTTGTAAGATTGTTATATTTCAGTTCCACATTATTAAGACACAACTGTTCTAGGTCCCTCAGGACTACTGTATAGAATGTTTCAATAAAATTACCCTTTGATTGATAAGGGAAGTATGTCGATTTTGGGACAAATGGTGATGATCTACATCTCAATAGAGTACCCTGATCTATTTCAATTGGGCATAAATTGGAGTCTAACACTGTATTTGGGTCTTCCTCATGTAATGTAATATCCAGAAGTGAATTACTTCCTAGATCCTGATGATCAAGTATTAATCTCTTTGAAGATGGACCCATTAGTTTATCAGTAACATTAGAGATATGTGTGTTATTTGGTCTGTTAACTAATTGGTCTGATTCCACCAAGAAAGAAGTCAGAGCGTTTATGCATTCCTTTTCTTGTGTATTGAATTCAAAATCCAAATTTTCATCCCCCTTTTGGGTGAAGTGTCGCATCAAAGTTAACTTGCGTATGTATCTATTCAAGTCCACGAACAGGTCAAATCTATTCGGTGTACTATTAGGAGCATATGAAAGACCTTTGGCTAATAAAGATATGTGATGTGGAGTAAGTATGTGTGATGAAAGATTGTAAATACCGTGTTTGTGTGGTGTGTCTACCATCATCTTCATTTTCTTCTGTTCTTGCTTTTTTGCTCCTCCTCTGACTCCCCTGAATCTCGTTTTCTTCGGGGTAGTGATTGATTCTGTTTCTCCCAAAGTGGATATCTCTTTTCCTTTTCTCTCTGTTCTAAAAAAGAGTTGGATTTGTTAGATTTATTAGGTGAAGTATGGTTAGTAGAGTTAGAACCTTTAGTGTTGGTTTTAGATCGTACTCCTTCCCTATGTTCCACTGCAGTTTGTTCATGGGGCTCCCCATTATCCTCACAACCGTCCCCCAACACTGAGTACCGGTTGGAGGTGGAACAACTTGCAGTGGAAGTGGTAGGAGTGACCTTGTGATGTTCCTTTTCTTTCCTATCCATCCTAGCTTCTTTGATTAGAGTAATAATTTCATTTTTTTCTTTCTCATTAGATATGGGTTTTTTATTTGTTTTGGAATCTCTATTCTCATGTCTATAACCTGAGCTGGATCTACCATACCTGCGATGTTGAAAAGGATCACCTTTCCTTCTCCAATTTCTTACTCTATCATTTGCATAGTCATCTTTATCACGTTTGAGTTTGTTTGTTTTTCTATCTATGATTTCTTTCTCAAATGATAATACCCTTTTGTGTACTGTTTCATCTAAACGGATGAATTCCTCTGTATCTTCAAATGGTTTAATAATATCTTGTACTTGAGCTATCTCCTTCCCCACTTTCTCCAGTCTTTCTTTTCTATAAGAGATCAAGAGGTTAATAAGAGACACTGAGCATGTTTCCAAAATAGCATTCCACTCTTTTGTGAATGTTTCAGGTGCCTCAAAAGTCGTTTTTTTTGTGATTCTTAGGCCTCGTGGAACTAACTTGATATCTATATAGTTCTGAAGAGAAAGTAGGTCTAACCAATTTCTTGTTTCATCTTTCGTATAATTCTCCAATTCTTGAAAATTGTTTTTAAGATCTATATTATTCTCCACAATATCAGTGATGTCCTCATTTACAATGTTTGCAAGTTTATTCCTTCTGGCTAAACGTTCCTCACAGTTTTGCATCATTTTAGTATCTGTGAAATTGCACTTCTATCACAGCAAACAAATTAGCACTATATACAGTAGTCACTAACTAAAATGAATAAGATGTTTGTATTTAGAATAATATTCTAACAATTCAAGGTTGTAATATGGCTGCTACCTTTTTAAAGTGATGAATAACAAACAAACAGAAATATAAAGGAGCGCCTAATATAACAACCTGCCTAACTGTGGGTAGGTTAGCTGATCTGGTGTAACAACCTATGGGGTGGCCAAGAGGGATAAAATTAATAAAAAATAGAACCTATGTTATTATAAGATAATACATATATGACAATAATTAAATTTAATTATAAAAAATGCATACAAATAAATTTTAATTTAAAAATAATGTTTCAATGAAATGATACCAAACTATTAAAAAAAAACCTTTAAAAGAACATAAAGTCCCGTTCCAAGTGAATGCATCCAGGTATAAGGCAGCCCGTTTGAAAGGGATCACAACTCCCTAGGAATACCTATGGAAAGAAGAAAGAAAAAAACAGGCGCACACCTAGTGCATTAAAGTATAACAATAGATTTATGGAACATTAAAAACAGACAAATGCCCACTCACAAGAAAAACGATAATATAGTGCAGTTATGAGATTGGCTCTCATATGCCAGTGGTAGCGTCTGGATCAGCAGTAGTGTCTTTTCCTAACACATGGCGCCGGCACGGCGTGGTCTCCTTCACCGGAAGTGACGTCCACCCGATCTAGTGCCCCGCACAAGGAAATCCCACCGGGAAACAAGGTCCTCGTCCGCCTGCCTTTGATCACCGCAACACCAGGGGAAACAAGGATGTATTCGCTCCTCTGTTTGGCTTAGCCGCTCCCAACTTGCATCAGTCTTTCTTGGTTGGAAAGTGTCTGCTCTGCATTAGCCACGCCCTACGCGTTTCGTCATGTGATATGACTTCATCAGGGGATACCCATCAATCAAAACAATGATTGCACCAAGCAAATTAAAAACATCAAAGATAGTCAATAATGTAAGAGTGGATGGTTCTGTTTCTATCAAGGTTAAGGGTAACTTTGGATGTGGGAGAGGCAGATGCCTAACGTGCAAACACTTGATTAAAACTAACAAATTCAAATCTTATTCGAATGGCACCTCACATGATATAACAGAATACATTAATTGTCTTAGTGAATATGTTATCTATTTAATATCATGTGAGTGCGGTCTACAATATGTAGGCCGCACATCAAGAGCCTTAAGCACGAGGTTTCTAGAGCACCGAAGAAACATAATAAATGGGTGCCTAACACATAACCTCTCCCGCCATTATTGTAACGAACATTCAAAAGATCCAAGGTCCCTACGAGTTATGGGTATTGAATATATCCCTCCTACCTTTATGGGTGGGGACCGCTTCAAGAGATTGTGTATGAGGGAGACCTATTGGATGTATATTTTGGATACGCTGCACCCAAGGGGACATAATGACCACATTGACATTAGCACCATAGTGTGATCACTCAAGGTGGGTGATCCTTCGGAGGTCTGGTTTGAGTGCTTTATAGCACTCCCTCTGAACTATGGTGACATGTCAGGTCTATAAATATACTATCCCACACTATCTCTGGAAGCTATGTTATACACGATCCCAATATGGGCTATATTGCATCAAACTGCGGATGTGTCTGTTCAAGTCCGTGGCTGGTCCTATTCTATTAATCACATTATTTACATTATTTACAACATTATTAACATCAATATTATCATCAACAATTGCACCCACTCATAATTTCATTAGAGTCACTGTAGTCTATTTGTATACATAGGTTTATTCACACTATCACCATACATATTCAACAACACATACATTTCCCCTTTTTTATTTTCACACATATATATAATACACATCTCATCTACATGTCGTGTTGGTTTTTCTTCTGTCCTTGCTAAACAACAACTTTTGCTGTACCTCTGATTCCAGTTGCTATCTATGATATTATGTATCATTTATGGACTAACAACAGGTATATAGTTATTACCCTAAATCGGGTGAATCTAGTGTGCAGCAAAGTATTGCTGATCTGTGTTGTTAAGGTGTAATAGGGTATTGAACATTTATTGCTAACAGGTACTCCAAATCTTGATATTTCCTTTTTTACACATTTATAGAATGCATCTATTTCACGTTTGAATTCAAATATGTCTATTAGTCTACTAACAAATGTTGTTTTTCATATAAATATAAAATATCTTTTGTCTATTGTCCCAAAAGTTATAATAATTGAAATACAAATTTAATATATATTTATAATTATTTAATATGAGCTGTTACCCATTTCTCCGCAAATTCAGTGATGTCCCCATAACCCTTCCATTGCAACTATTGCAACATGAAAATTTAAATTCATGGAAGGGTTTAACACATACAATTAATGTTTTAATTAAATTTGTAATTATGTATGCAAATTCACCCTGCTATAAATATCGGGAGGTCACAACCAATGGGTATCCCCTGATGAAGTCATATCACATGACGAAACGCGTAGGGCGTGGCTAATGCAGAGCAGACACTTTCCAACCAAGAAAGACTGATGCAAGTTGGGAGCGGCTAAGCCAAACAGAGGAGCGAATACATCCTTGTTTCCCCTGGTGTTGCGGTGATCAAAGGCAGGCGGACGAGGACCTTGTTTCCCGGTGGGATTTCCTTGTGCGGGGCACTAGATCGGGTGGACGTCACTTCCGGTGAAGGAGACCACGCCGTGCCGGCGCCATGTGTTAGGAAAAGACACTACTGCTGATCCAGACGCTACCACTGGCATATGAGAGCCAATCTCATAACTGCACTATATTATCGTTTTTCTTGTGAGTGGGCATTTGTCTGTTTTTAATGTTCCATAAATCTATTGTTATACTTTAATGCACTAGGTGTGCACCTGTTTTTTTCTTTCTTCTTTCCATAGGTATTCCTAGGGAGTTGTGATCCCTTTCAAACGGGCTGCCTTATACCTGGATGCATTCACTTGGAACGGGACTTTATGTTCTTTTAAAGGTTTTTTTTTAATAGTTTGGTATCATTTCATTGAAACATTATTTTTAAATTAAAATTTATTTGTATGCATTTTTTATAATTAAATTTAATTATTGTCATATATGTATTATCTTATAATAACATAGGTTCTATTTTTTATTAATTTTATCCCTCTTGGCCACCCCATAGGTTGTTACACCAGATCAGCTAACCTACCCACAGTTAGGCAGGTTGTTATATTAGGCGCTCCTTTATATTTATATATATATATATATATATATATATATATATATATATATATATATATATATATATATATATATATAGTTAATATACTCACTTTCTTCATGCAAGACCAATAACCAATAACCTCAGCTGATATGACATGGATCTAATTGCATTCTCTTCACAGGTATGTTCCTGATGTTGAAACCCTGTGTAAAAGACTGAATCTGGCCTTGTAGAATTGATATAAGTATGTTCCTGATGTTGAAACCCTGTGTAAAAGACTGAATCTGGCCTTGTGGAATTGATATAAGTATGTTCCTGATGTTGAAACCCTGTGTAAAAGACTGAATCTGGCCATGTAGAATTGATATAAGTATGTTCCTGATGTTGAAACCCTGTGTAAAAGACTGAATCTGGCCTTGTAGAATTTATATAAGTATGTTCCTGATGTTGAAACCCTGTGTAAAAAACTGAATCTGGCCTTGTAGAATTTATATAAGTATGTTCCTGATGTTGAAACCCTGTGTAAAAAACTGAATCTGGCCTTGTAGAATTGATATAAGTTAGTATGTTTGAATTTAAAAAGTTTTTTTTTTTTTCCTCTTAACTCTGTGCTGTTAATTGACAAAATGGAACAAGCTGACTGATTGGGGAGGGGGAGGGTCATGTGACTGTTTTAGCTGTATAACAAACACCTTTCCTGCAATCTGCAGGAACTGCAATTGGCATTAGATAGTGAGGCATTTAAAGTGAGGTTTTTAAGTGATAAATACAGTTAGACTACAGTTTGACTAGAGGTGACTGGGGACTGCTTCTTTCTGCAAACTCTTTAACTCAAGACAACAAATGGTAAGCTATTCAGATCACACTATGATCCCATGCTTGCTAACCTGCCTATTTCAACCCCCCACCCCTTTACAACTTATTTACTGCAATCTCTCCCAAAACTGACTGCACAATACACTGAAACCCTGAACTGACTCTAGCATTGCAATACAGCTAAACATTTGACAAGGAACAGGCACACACCTGCTGTTAGTCTGCTCACACTCACTCTGCTCACAACAGCTCCTTGCAGCACTGCCTACCTCTGGCATCATGAACCTGCTATGTATTTTAACTTTTTTCTTTCTCCTGGCCTCATGGAGATGTTACTCCCTCTATCCACTACAAACTCCTCCATCCTGGCCCACACCCAACATCACCATACACCCTGGACTACTCAAAAGCCTTGCACTATCTACTGAATGTTGGTGGAGAACTCTAAAAACCAGCACACCAACCACTGATCACTCTAATGGAAAACACCACAAATTTACAACTTGCAAACAACTACCCAAATTTCTACTCATACTATTACTCTTTTTAGCAGGTGATATTGAAACTAACCCAGGTCTTCCCATTTCAGCTCTGTCCCATGCCCCTGAGAATTCCACCTTTAAATTCCAAAAAGGGCTATCTGTCGCCCATATAAACATCCGGAGCCTGCTGCCCAAACTGGATGAACTAAGGGCATGGTGCCTTATGCATAAACCCAAAGCCATCATTCTTACAGAAACATGGCTATCCCCTAAAACCCCTGATGCAAATATCGCCATTCAGGGATACTCCATTTTTAGGAGAGATAGGTCAAAGAGAGGAGGAGGGGTGTTATTTTATATGGCAGACACCTTACAATTTACACTGTTAAATTGCCCACCAAGTCCACCCTCTTTTGAAACTCTAGTTGGCAAAATCTGCCTCCCCTTTTCTAAGCCCATATTGCTTGCTGGCATCTACCGCCCCCCTGATGCCCCTCTAAAATCCTTGACTGATATCACCCAATTTCTTGGCTCCATTTCCTCTCTGAATGAGAAGAGTGAGCTGCTAGTTCTAGGGGATTTCAACTTCAATTGGCTTGACCCTAAAAACCACAAAATCCAGATACAACTCAAGTCACTTAACCTATCACAACTTATTTCCCAACCCCCACGGACAAACCTGAAATCGCATAACCATTCCTTGCTAGACTGGATTCTCTCCTCAAACCCCAGCAGAATCCAATCCTCTGGCATCCTTCCTGATATTTTCAGTGACCATACAATAGTGTACTGTGTAAGGAAAATTAAACCGCCCCATTCAAGCCCTAAAGTTCTCCTCACTAGAACATTTAAAAACTTTAACCCACAACAGTTTCTGGATGACCTTACCAACTGCCCATGGCACAGAATCGATTTAATTCCCGACCCCGATTCTGCGCTCGACTATTTCCAAGCCGAGTTCTTAAAACTCTGCGATACCCATGCTCCACTACGCAAAATAAGGGTACGGGGGGCCCACCTTCCATGGGTTACACCTGACCTTATAGCACTCTACCAGTTCAGGGATGCCTTGTGGAAAAGCTACAAAGTAACTGGCACTACCAAGGATCTTAATCACTACAGATGCATGCGGAACATGTGCACAAGACAAACAAGGCATGCAAATGCACAATATTACTCTGACAATCTCCACCAAAATACATCAAACCCAGCTAACTTCTTTAAGGTTATCAACAATATATTCCAGCCTCCTAACCATCAACAACCAAGTAATATCACTAAGGGGGATATTACTCTTACAAACCCCACTGACATTGCAAATGCATTCAATGATTACTTTGTGGGGTGTGCCACTAACTTATTAGCAAAACGCAGCACAAACCCCAAACATGAATCTCATCCTGGGAGTATCGCTACAGTCCCACCCCCTCCCAACACTGCCCACAATTTTCAATTTAGCACAGTATCTGAAGAGGAGATTACACAAGCGCTCCTCAAACTAAAACTAAGCAGCCAATGTGGACCCGACTTACTACAATCTAGGTTCCTACGACTTGGTGCCCCAGCCATTGCCAAACCAATTGCGTCCATAGTAAACTCTATCCTGTCTGCAGGCCAAATCCCCAAGACCTGGAAAACTGCCAGAGTTGTCCCAAAAAAGGTGGGGTTAAAAACACTGTCTCAAACTACAGGCCAATCTCACTTCTCCCAATTCTATCCAAAGTAATGGAAAAATGTGTCCACTCCCAATTAAGCGATTTCTACACCAAGACAAATTTCCCTAGCCAATTCCAGTCTGGGTTTCGTCCCAAACACTCCACCGTAACTACCCTGCTAAAAGTTTGCAATGAAATCCAGTGTGGAATGGAACGGGGACAACTCACTGGTGCAGTATTCCTAGATTTTGCAAAGGCTTTTGACACAGTTGGTCATGTTATCCTGCTTAACAAACTCAAGAGCTCTGGAATAGGGAAACATGCTTTAAACTGGTTTCAGTCCTACCTATCAGGAAGATCCCAACATGTGTCCATCTCAGGCTCTAACTCCAACCCCCTGGATATCACCTGTGGTGTCCCTCAAGGCTCTGTTCTGGGGCCCCTACTCTTCTCAGTGTTCATTAATGATCTTCCCACAGCTTGTAAGGAAGCCTCAATACACATATATGCAGATGACATAATCCTATATGCACACAGCCATAGCCTGTCTGACCTTCAACACATACTTCAGTCTGACTTTTTGAGACTCGAAAACTGGATTTCCCAAAACAAACTGTTTTTAAACACTGACAAGACTGTAACAATGGTATTTGGGACCAAGACTAAATTTGTAAAGCTTCCAGTGACTGAGCTCCTGATTAGAACCAACGCTAACACCACCCTAACACCTAACACCTGTCACTAGTTTTAAATACTTGGGCTTATGGTTTGACTCCCACTTAACATTCGGGATGCACATTGATACCATGACAACCAAGACCTATGCCAAACTAGGGGTACTTTACAGGAACAAATCCTCCCTAAGTCTCCTGGTCAGAAAGCGTATTGCACAGCAGATGCTAATGCCAATTATTGACTATGAGACATAGTATATGGCCCGGCTCCTCAAACCCACCTTAGCAAACTTGACACCCTCTACAATTCAATTTGTCATTTTGTTCTCCAATGCAACTACAACACACATCACTGCGAAATGCTCAAAGAACTAGATTGGTCATCACTAGAGTCTAGGCGCAAAGTTCACCTTTCCTGTCTCACCCTCAAATACTTTCTGGGCAAGCTACCCAGCTACCTGAACAAGCTCCTCACCCCTACCACATGCAGCACCTATCACCTGAGATCAGACTCCAAAAGACTATTCATGGTCCCAATGCTCAAGGAAGTATCCGGACGTTCCTCCTTCTCCTTCCGTACACCCCAAAACTGGAACAACCTACCAGAGACTCTCATATCCACCACCAGCTTAGGTTCTTTCAAATCTAAGGCTGTCTCACACTTTAATCTGGTCTGTAACTGTTTGATACGCTCATAATATATATTTTCTTTAACTGTGCACGCAATGTCTTGTATATAATGTATACCTTGTTCATTTATGTAACTGTATTTGTAACCATGAATTATTTGTTTTACTCTGGGCCCAGGACATACTTTAAAACGACAGGTAACTCTCAATGTATTACTTCCTGGTAAAATATTTTATAAATAAATAAATAATAATATAGGATTGAAGCATGGGGTCTCCGAAGCAGAACCACATTAATTTCAGCACCGTGACCCCCTGCTTCCCGAGATACAGGTCCTGTTCGGTACCTGCGCCAAATTTTAAAAGACCCGGTCACGTGACGTGTGAGAATTAAACTTGTCGGAGATACTGGCACTCCATACCAGGGCCTGTATCTCTGGAAGAGGGGGTCCATGGAGCTAAAATGAATGTGGTTCAGCTCCGGAGACTCCCTGCTTTAATCCTATATAATTAAAATAAAAACAGTAAAATTCATACCGTAAAATATATACTGTAAAAGACATAACAAATTAAAGTAATACATGTTTTACTTACCCCTGCCTGGATGAAGGAAGTTGTCCTCTTACTCGTCTTCACCAACATGTAAGGACTGATACCCAACCATTAAAACACCAGTAAACCCTTAAATACTTTAGCCATTACAATGCACTGAGAAGCAATAGGATTTAATCAATTAAAATACCCATAAATAGGCTGTACAATCACAATATATAAAATTACATAAGCATGGATAAACATACAAATATCCTGTGGGGAGTGATGTCGGAGAAGTCTGGATATCAGCTGGGAGCAAATATGGCGGAGGTCCGGACCCGTGATGTTCCACCAAGCTAAGATATCCCCCATCCTACCGGCGTCTCACTCCACCAATGAGTGTTCACGTTGCAAACTCTTGTGATCTCACCACCAACAACTCTTCCCCTCCCCCTGCCCTATTATCCAGATCTGGAAAATAGCACATTTGCCCATTAAAAAACAAACATTACCCAGTTGGCATATAGTAAATAAAAGTTGTACTTACCCCTGTCAGTATGAAGGCCGTCCTCATTATTCTGTTACGCTGCTACTCTGCATCTTCAGTGGTCAAAGACAGTAAAATAAAAAAAACTAACTACTGGCCCATAACCCCTTAATCACCTTAGCGCTATGTAATTAAGGGGTGAATCCCCAGCCTAACAAGCCAAATGGGGCTAATAGCCCTTTTGCCCATTTGTTAAAAAAAATACACGATAAAATAAAATTGACATTACTGTATAATACACATTAGCCAATAAACCTATTGAATGTCACTGTGGTAAGCTATGTCCACAATGGGGGTAAAGATTACCACAATGGCAATAAATGGGCAACCTAAAATAAAACATCCACAAAATAAAATACATCATAATTAAATAAAAACAAACATTTGCCAAAAATGCATTGTATTGAATACGTTCAAAGGAGCATAGATAACCATTTTGCCAATCAATGGGCATTCTAAAAAAAACTATATAGTTGAATAAAATATTATCAATGTGTTTCTTACCTTTGCCGGGATGAAGATTCATCCTTCTTATCCAATGTGGCACCAACTTGACCCACGAGGCAATGATCCTCATTAGCATGATGCACCAAAGTTCACAATCCTCAGTTGCTTGCAGAGGAGGCCCTGATAGTAGATCTTCTTTATTTTCTTCTTAGCTTCATCCTTGTCCTCTTTTTTCTCCAAAAGCTGCAGGCGGAGACATTGGTCTGCCGTATATAAGGCCAGTGACGTCACATTTGACTTTCAAATTGTACAACTACCAATCAGATTGGTGGATGTACCATGTGAGGGCTTCCCTTTTTTTTTTTTTTTTTTAATGATGTGACGTCACCTTAAAGGGAGGGAAGCCAGCCAATCAGGTAGCATATGCTTCCCTCCCTTTAAGATGAAGTACACTGGCGACACACTTTATTCGAGCTCGGCTAGTCCCACGAATTCGGGTATACCCGGGTGTATTGAGGTTTGTGACTGTTTTCTGCCCGAGTGCATTGGGTTATTTTCCAGGCAGGGATTGAAGCATTTTATTCCCGCTGGCTGCAATACTGCACAGTATATATATATATACTGCATTACAATTCATGAATTTATGCCATCTGGTAGACACGCGAAGCATTGCAGCCTATTAAATCCTAATCATTATCATTTAACAGATCAGCCGCCAGTCAGCCAGGCATGAACCCAGGCTGGGAAGGCAAATGCAACGGGGCTTGTCAGAGGTGAGGAGTGGCTCATTCCAGGTATCTGCCAGGTACATACTGGGTATTTGCTCGAATAAAGTGTGTCGGTGCAGTAACTTCAGCAAAAAAAATGGAAGCCATAAATTGGTACATCACCAATCGGATTGGTGGATGTAATGTGTGAAGCCTTTCCTTATTTGGAGTGATGTGACATTACCAAAAAGATAGGGAGGCATAGGCCTGATTGGATGCAGGTTGCAGGATTGGTTGACCCCTTCATTACCTTAGCGGTTACAACTGCTAAGGTAATGAAGGGGTTAACCCATACCACGACCCTCCCCATGGCAAAAACAGTACACTCTTAACCACCCAATTAAAACACCAGTAACACCTTAATTACCTTAGTGGTAGTAACAGCAAGGGCAATGAAGGGGTTACTGGTGTTTTAATGGTTGGGCATCAGCCCTTACATATTGATGAAGAAGAGGAGGGGATAGTTGCTCTGGGTGGATGGTTAGGGTTCTTTGGTGGATAGTAATTGCTAAGGTAATGAAGGGGTTAACTCCTCCTGGTAGGCCTGACCATCCACCCTGGGGCAAATTCCCCCTTCACCAACCACCACTACCCCCAACAAACCAGGTTCTATAGTTTAACTGTTTCATTACCATAGCAGCTAGCACTAAGGTAATGAAGCTGCTTTTATTTAATTTTAAGGACATAGGATTGAAGCAGGTGTCTCCACAGCTGAACCACATTAATTTCAGCCCTGGGGACCACCTGCTTCTCGAGTTACACCCGGTATGGTGTGTCGGTATCTCCCTGCAGGTTTAATTCTCCTGCGTCACGTGATCCGGACATTTAAACTTGGCAGACACACTGTCCGTGGGCTGTATCCAACGATGGATTTTTATTGCAACTGCCCAAACCCGTCACGGACTTTACACCGCAAAACAGATTTGGGTTTGTCTATCAGTTCTAAAGATAACTAATTTTTACAAGATACACAGAATAATCAAGAATTGTGTGAGTTTTTTGATCAAAGAAACTATTTTGCAAGCTTCTATATATTTGGAGCTCATTTGTGCAAGATAACAGTGTTGTGTACTATCTTGCAAAGTCCCAGAGATGGGGACTGAAGTATAAGATGTTGATCGCTTAAAGCAAGCTGCAGGGTTTGTAAAAGAGCAATAAATTGTTGTTCCTTGCCAATGGGAGGTTGTATGCACTAAAGACTGTACTGTAGCTTATAGGTTTGTGCACCAGGAGCTTAGACTGTATTGCTAAAATTATTGTGCTAACAGAGTTTTGCTGAATTATAGTGGGTCCAATTTTTCTTCTATAAAGGAGTTTGCAGAAGTAATGGGAACTGTCTCCTGCCAAGAGACAGTTTTTCACTTCTCAGTTTTTGCTATACAAAAAGGCATCAGTCTGCTGCATTTATCCTATTAAACATGCCTCTGTCCATAGTTCACTTTTATCATAGGAGCAAATATTTCTTTAACCTTGCAAGTGAAAATACAATATTAATGCATCCAACAGAGAGTGGCATGATAGTGTGCTTGAAATTGTATTCGGCTATGAAATAAAAATCTATGGAGCAACACACATTTGACTTTTATACTTTACCATGAATGGTAGAATGGTCTAGGACATTTGGTTGTGGCCAATTTGCCGTGACCAAAAGACCTCCTGCGCTTTTCCATGACACCCCACTTCAGGAACCTGCCGCTGCCAGCCACTTTGCCACTATGGTAAGTGCCTAAACTCTCTACCATGAGCCTTTACCCTAAATCCCCCAACCTTAACCGCTAAAACCTATGAAGTAACCCCCTACTCTAAGCTGGAAAACCCCTTAAATTAATTGCCTACAGTACATGAAACAATAAAACTTACCTTAGAAACAGCCGACGGTGATTAGAGGGTCCCTCTGCAGCCAAAGGCCGGCAGTGATTTGGTCGCAGTGAAATGGCCATGACCAAATGTCCAATTCCGTGTGTGGAATTCCAGTGTTAGTCTTATTGTTTTTAAATTCTGCCCCAAAAAAATGAATTTTAATCATATTGCCAATCTATAATTTGTATTCAAGTTTTACAGCACCATATGTTGCCTTATTTGGATCTGTACTTCCATCATGGGTATGCGTTGTGTAGAGATGGGCAAATTGTTTTGGCGGATTTAGATCCGCAACGGATCGGCCGGTTCCTTTGGTATGCAGTTTGGATCAATCTCAAAAAGTCGATTTACGTTTTGCAGATCTTATATTATTATTGCCAATACACTCCACGGATTCAGCAATCCGTTGACAAACTTTTACAAATCCGCAAAAGAGTTGCTGAATCCGCGGATTGGATTCTACAAATCCGTCAACGGATTGTATCCAATGGCAATTTTTTATGAATCCGCGCATATTAAAATTGACCAAATCCGTTTGCGGATTTTACACTGCTAAATGAATTTGGGGCGGAAAATGCGAGAACATCCGGGAACGGATCTGGGCGGATTCGTCGATCTCTAATGTTCAGTGAACACTGCTGGCAGAGAAGACTTCTACTACAAGAATCTCAGAGTGGTGTTAATCTTTCTGAAGAATCCTCAATACCACCTTGAATACCAGAATTGTTTTCTTGTTCAGATATTAGCAAACAACAGCTTTTTTTTTAGTAACAAACTAGCTTGCTTTGTTTAGAATCTCTATTTTATTTGTCCTCTGTTCGCATCTAATAAAGAATAAGGGAAATACACATAGTTTGTACCATTTGCCATTATGTTCAATAAGAATCTTTAATTAGAAAAAAATATATGAGGAGGTACATATATATATATATATATATATATATATACAGCTCAACCCCGTTATAGCGCGATCTGCTATAACGCGGATTCGCTTATAACGCGGTTTGAGCGTGGACCCCGAATTTAAAAAAAAAAAAAATTAAAGTTTTTTTTTTTGCACACACTCACTGCACACTGCATACATTCACAGCACACTGCACACACTCACAGAACACTGCACACATTCACAGCAGATTGCACACATTCACAGCACACTGCACACACTCACAGCACACTGCACACACTCCCAGTACACTGCACACACTCACAGCACACTGCACACATTCAGCACACTGCACACACTCACAGCATGCTGCACACACTCACAGCACACTGCACACACTCACAGCACACTGCACACACTCACAGCACACTGCACACACTCACAGCACACTGCGCACACTCACAGCACACTGCACATACTCACAGCACACTGCACATACTCACAGCACACTGTATACACTCACAGCACACTGCATACACTCACAGCACACTGCATACACTCACAGCACACTGCACACACTCACAGCACACTGCACACACACACACTCACAGCACACTGCACACACTCACAGCACACTGCACACACACACACACTCATAGCACACTGCATACACTCACAGCACACTGCATACACTCACAGCACACTGCACACACTCACAGCACACTGCATACATTCACAGCACACTGCATACACTCACAGCACACTGCACACACTCACAGCACACTACACACACTCACAGCACACACACTGACACACACACACACACACACACACACACACAGTCTCACACAGTCAAATACACACACACACACACACAGAGACACACTGTCTCTTTAAGGGAGCTAGCTCTCGCAAGACGGAAGCAGAAGCAGGAAGCAGAGACAGGGAGAAGAGCTGCCAGATGCCGGGTCTGTGCTGTGTGCTGTTGCCGCTGCCCCACTGGGTCTGGGAACGCTGGGAGAGTTCTCAGCTTTGTCCCTCTGGTGGACACGGTACCATCACAAAAAAAAAAAAAAACTTTAAAAAAATAAACAAAAAAAACCATTTTTTTTGCGGCGGCCATTTTTTTCCGCGACCCCGTTTATAACGCGGTGGTCGCGGGTGGCCCCCAAGGACCGCGCTATAATGGGGTTAAGCTGTATATATATATATATATATATATATATACACACACAAACACTGAACCTTTGAAAAATGAGTCATTTGTGTGTCTGTTATTAAACATTAAAAGGAAACATCATTTTCTTTTTTATTTAGAATAAATTAATATGGTTGTAATCTACCAAGAATAACTAATTGTGTCATTAAAATTAATCTATGGTACAAGCTTTGTTAATTTCACTTCATCCTCTGAATAGCTTGCTCTGGAGTCCTGCCCTCAGCAGTAAGGTCTCATGATATGTGAGTTCAAAATACCCATGCTCTCTCTAACTGTCCCTGTTGTGATCGAGGAACTCTTATTGAGCTTCAGCTCACTTATTAATGATGCTGTGGGACTCAGGGTGGAGAGTGAAGGTATCTTTTCTCCCCAGGCTCTTCCAGACTGTGCAATAATTAAAAACCAAGGGGCAAGTTGTTAAGTGTTTCTATAAGAATGTAATTCTCCATTTCACTGCAAAATGTCAAGAGTGCACAAGGTGTAATTCTTCAAAGATCCATACACTAAGTTTGTAGTCCCATGACTATCAAAATAGCAATTTAAATGAGTAGCTTATTCAAATGACCCAGAATTCTGATTCCATGCATTTTATGGTAAAAGAAAAAGGCATCGTTGTTACTTTGCACTTAGGTTTTACATTTAATGGTCTTAAAATGAAGGAAGAAAATTAATAATCTTTTCAAAAGTAAGAAAACTTATAGAAAAAATTGTAAAGCTATTATATTTGGTGAAATTCTAATAATAACTTTATTTCATATAGTCCTTTTCTCCCAAGCACTTCACAATTACAGTACAGGGCACACTATGTAGCACATAGGATTTTTAAAGACAAAGCCGCTGCCCATACTGTATGAGCTTAAAATCTATGTTTTTGGGGTACAGGGAGATAAAGTGACTTGCCCAATATCACAATTAGCTAACACCAGGATCTGCACCAGGTTACCCTGATTCAAACTCCATGCCAGAGCCTTTACTCACTGAGCCACTCCTGTCTTCCTTCCTTATTATAACTTTAACAATCAATGTGAAATATATTAATTATTAGTTGATTGATGAATCTTTGTAATAAAATGAAAACTCTTTATGTAAGTACTTAATTTTATATATAGAGGCAGGAGAAACATGCTAAAAATGATATTAGAGTGTAGTAAATAAGTTAATATATTAATGTTACCATGATCGTTTCAGATTTTTTTTTCACTTTTGACACAATGTGACTACAATGTTACTGGTGAGGAAGGGAAGACCGGATGCCAATAGATAGTGTTGCAGCTCTTGATGGTGATCCTGGCGGTCACTTGAGGTCAGTATTCTATAGGAAAGTGCAAGAAACGCTTCTATGGCATATTAAAGTTTTATTAGACTAAGGTTTATAAAGGAATTTAAAGTGCACATTTCAAATCTCAGTGGCTGTTCATGTGAAAAAAGGTATGCAGGTACTGTAACCTGTTGTTTCCAGGGTAAGTCAGTGTATGGCTCGTCTGCACGGGGAGTTTTCTCCTTCTGTGAGGGGTGTTCTCGGCGTGTCAGCGTCAGTGAATGCCCTCCGTCCAGCAACCGGAGTCGGTGGATGATGATGTCACCTCCTCAATCCTGCTATCGGTCAGCAGAGGTTTGATTATATGAATTAAATTTAACCTGTTGTTGATATCTCTGCTATACAAGAGGTGGGGTATATCCAGAAAAGAAATAAACTTAATATGGCGTCAAGGATATACAGTCCCTGTGGACAAGATGTAAGCCTAAGTATTAAGACTATATCCAATAATTTTCTGTGGTATAAGCGCTCTAGTGCCGTATCCATGTAATGTGCTTATAATAATCATCCACATAAATCCATAGCACTGGTACCGGGGGTTCTTTTATAGTAATGCACAATATAAAGGTGGTATACAGTCCTCAAGGGGACCCAATAATCCCTGAAGGGGCAGAGCAAGGAGAAATATCCCCCTACCTCACACCTCATTGGGATGATCCTTGGACCTCCATACAGCCACACTAATAATGCAATATTGAATGTAGATTTCTACTCACATCTTTGGAGTGTCCCCCTCCTGTACTTGTTATGGGGCGTGCTGCCACTTGTTTAAAGTCCAGAGCAGAATCCAAAGAAATGTAGCGCACCGCCAAAGAGAGTGGGTCAAAAAGCTGATTCAAAATAAATCTTTATTCGTCCATAAAAAACGGAAGTTTCAAAAACCTCCTTCATGTTTTGTGCATATAGCACTTTATCAAGGAGTTTTCAAAACACACAAACCCTCTTCCCTTTTAAAGCCTGCACACAGAGGCTCCGCTTCGCGCCAAAAGTGTGATAATGTCACACTCGGCTGGCCCCCAATATGCACGTAGCGCAATCAGTGTACCATGTGATTTGCTTATGCAAATAGCCATCCATGCTTCTAGCAATAACAATAGACTTGACAAGTATGTGCGTGTGGTGGGCCCGCCCCTCGCCGCATCATTCACCTCCTTGACACCAAATGAGGCCTCTAGGACTCTGATTGGTGTCAACGACGTGCTTGCGTCACTCAGACGGCCCCACCCGCGCATGCGCAATGATGTCCCTGGGCAGCAAGGCAATGCACTGCCCACATCCAACCATCCTCAGTAACATCAATGCGCCCAATGCGCATGCGCGAGGTGGCCCCGCCCCCAGGACGTCATTCATCTAGCGCCCCCCAACCAGAGCCCCTGTGTACTCAATTACAATTGCATCTAACTTTATTCATACAAAACATACTAAACATACTAAAAAAGTGTACACCTTCAAAAAGAAAAGAAAAAAAGGGGAACATAACATAATATTACCACAAAACAAAAATCAAATAAACAAAATGCATATATGGGCTGTGAATCAGAAAAATACACCTCCTCAGACAAAGGTATAAATCACAAGTGCGTTATACCATATTTACTCTATGACTTTAATCTGAATATTTAGTTATAATTCTCACTCTAATATCACAAGCTTATTTCCCAGTATACATTCCTCCTATAAACATCCTTCCTATAAACATAAAATACACATCCCTTATATATATAGATCAATTCATCTTTTGTATCTCTAAATTAAGGAATTATAGGTTACAGTACCTGCATACCTTTTTCACATGAACATCATTTTTATTCTTTTGCGGTTTTGGTGCTAGAATAATTTTATTGATGTATAGTTGAGGCTTTGTAGTTCTTTTATTGTTGTGGTGTATTGGTGCTTGTGTATTTATTTAATTGTTGAGTATTTTTCGGTTGCATGTATTTTTGTATAGGTTGGCCATATGCTATAGTGGCTTATCATGCTTATCATGCCCATATTATATGTGTATGATGTACCACTGTGCCAATCAATGGGTAGAGGGTGGGGTTACTTGTGCCAGTTTTGGTGGTTAGGCCTCCTGGGTGGGTAGCGGGTGAGCGTGGGTTAACCCCTTAATTACTATAGCGGTTATTAACAACTAAGGTGATTAAGGGGTTAGGGGCGATTGTATTTTTTCTTGTACTTTTGCTGCAAACGGAGGACATGGACCTGGAATATGTTGATGAGGACGCCCTTTATCATGACAGGGGTAAGTAGATGTTGTATTTACTTTATTTATGCTGGTTGGCTAATGTTTAATTTTGATTGGCAAATGAGCTCTTATTATAATCTGGATAATAGTAATTTTGCCCATTACTGTCCTGTACAGTATGTGTTGGGGGGGTTGTTGGTGGTAGAGGAGGTGGGTAGTAAGGTTGTTCTGTTTTTGAATGTTTATTGTGGGTAGCGAGTATGGGTAACGTTGGCATTTTGCTCTTGGTGGTTGTTTATACCTACCGGGTGGGTAGCGGGAGGGGTTAACCCCTTCATTACCTTAGCGGTATTAGTTTCAAAACCTGCCAATAAGTTGCTTAACGTGGCTCACTGGGCAATGTGTTTTGGACAAGAGCAAAAAATGGCGATTAATGCTTTCGCCGCCCACTTATCGAGGCTTTCTGAATTTCTCTAGGCATTTTTGGCCGATAACAGCTAAAAAGCCTCAGTAAGTGGGTTATAACGGCTACTAGAATAGGCCCCTTTTACTCTTCCATCACAGGTAGTCCTGCTGTTAGACTTGCACATCCAGGGGTTGAGACCGGTCTATATTCAGAAACATTGTCCTCTTCAGCAAAGTTCTCTTCCCTCTCACGATACACTACACTCTACACTAGCAAGAACACATGTGCTTAGTTTGGCATTAATTGCTACTCTCTCTAAGCCACTTCTAGTGGAATCTATAATTTGTCATTATTTTATGACAACCTGATCTATCATAGTGGTGTTGATGTGTTCTTAACTCACCTGAGGAGGATGATAATGTAATTATGGTCATTGTTTGGATTCCTTTTAGTTATCATATCGTTTCATACTAGAAGCTACAGGGGTTCAAAAAAACTGCTGCTGTTTTAGAATGAGCAATTACTATTCTTTTTTTTTCTGAGGTCCCACTCATTAATAGTCTTTTTCTGTTGCCACCATCAACACCATTGGTTGCACTCCCTCCAAATGAACAATCACGTCAGCATCTGTCCATACTCCCTCCTCTAATGCACAAGCAAATGAAAAGTTTGCACATCTCTAGTCCTGAATTCAACTTAAACCTCTTGTTCTAGCATTTCCATGAGATATTCTTCTATCCAGTACTTTGTTGATGCCCTTGATGTAATTTGAAGGTTTTCAGATGTCCTACTGTAGCACCCTTTTTCCTTTCAGTCTGTATATGTGGAAGTTCTTCAGTCTTTCATTTTATGTTTGTAATGTAGACCAGCGGTGCACAAACTGGGGTGCGCGCCCCCTGAGACTTTTTGGGTGGGGTATTGGCACACTTATCTGGCTTCCATGTCCACTTGTCTCCATGACAACACGGCATCAAATGATGCCGCAGGCCATGTGACGTGACAGGGGGGCGCTACACAGGGGGAGAGCAGGCAGGGTGGCACAGCTCAGGAAGTTTGTGCACCCCTGATGTAGACAATGTGTCCTTTTCTAACTTTTCTTCTAAAGTTGTCACCTAGCTTCAAAAACAAATTATGTACTGTAAATACTGGTTAGAAAAGTCCCCTCTTTAGAAAATTATCTTGCAATTATTTACAGCAAAGACCATAAATAAGATCCAGATATACAGAAATACACCACACACCTTATTAGAGTTTCAGTTGGCCATGACACTGCGGCAATTTGCAGCCTATTTGTCTAAGGCTGCGTCCCCGCTAGCGCTGAGCTCGCTGAGCGGGTGGCGCTTGGCGAGGTGACTTGCATATATATATATATAGATATATATATATATCCAAGTCCCCACTCACGCGATGCGCGCCCGCGTATGCGCGAGCACACACGCGATGCGCATAAGTAAATAAAATGTTTAAACTTTCCCATTTGCTCAACTATTCGGCAATGCCACCCTCCCTCCACTCCCCCCCCCCCCCCCTGCAAGCGTGCGAGCAGACGCAGGACACCCACCAAGCATGCTTTGAGCACCAGCGTGCTCAGCACAGCGGAGACTCAGCCTAAGGCAAACTGTATTGCAGACAGCTCAGCTAATGCTTGATGATTATTGATTATTACTGACTGTCTTTACACTGTTAGTGGTTCCAGATAAACAACAGGCCTCAACCCTCTGAGTGTGCAAGATCACCTGCCACCTGCCCCTTGTAACTGCACTATTTCTACACATTGAACAATTGTTCACACACTTATGAGGACTGAATGGAAGGGCAGTGTGTATCCTGATTTGCAGACCTGTAAAATCTCAGCCACTCTAATATATGTAAGCAGAGTACAGTACTATGGAAGAATGGCAGGGCAAATACTACCTGTTACAGTGCCTTTGAGAGAACCATCAGGTAATTTCAGCTAACAGCACTGCAAACAGTTATACCTGTATATGGTAATGTTACAAACACATAAATATGCTCTTATTTTCTTAAACTTGGCAAAAATCACAAAATGTTGCAGTCAAATGGAGACATAAATTGCATTAAAACCTATGTAAATACTTAAACTAATATCAACATTTTTTGAAAACATGAACAAATGTTAATGAACCGAACTGTGAGGCATGACACATTCCAGTGGTGGAAGACATATTGGGGTTAAAGCAATAAAGTGTGAAAGCATATAATAAGTCTGAAATTATATGCAACAACTCCAGTAGCATACTTAAGGTTAAAATAGATTCCCAGGGGTCCTAGGTCCACATTTCTTTCTGAGCAGAAGGATTATTGTGATAAGTGGGAGGGCATTTTAAATAAATGTTCTCTAGACCTAATCATATTGATGACAAAATATATTAAAAAAGAATTAAGTGACATCCAATTACAGATAGTAAAGTTGCCACCTTCAGGAGAATGATATAATAACATTGAAAACTCAACTTGATGCAAAAAAAAAATTTGATTTCAGCAGGGAAATCAGATTGAAGAAAAGAAATACATTACTGAGAGACACCAGAGATTATTCCACGGGCAGAATTTATGATTGGCAATGGAAAAATGGAAGAAGAGAGGAAATGAGATGGAGAACTGGCAGGTAATACCAGCGAAATCAAAGAAGCTCGGAAAAACGGGAATCCTCAGGCATCGACACACAGCAGAGTTCATTTTTAGGTCAAGACTAGAAACAACGTCAACCCAGCATAGGCCCATATGAATATTGGGGAGGAAACACCGGAAATGACGATCCATCGAGGAGGAGAGTACAAACCTGATGCCAACAGTGTAATATCTGGTGGTAATTATCTCCAGTAAGATAATGACTGAAGAACCGATGAATTTATTGAATGTATTGAATCTATTGCAGATATGCAGGTTTAGAACACTTAAGAGGAATATTCTAGTAGCTTCAATTTTATCATTGCCAAACGATGGTTTGGCATGTTCAGAAGTCACAGAATTAAAAAAAAAAAGGATTATCATTTGCACATCGTGTTGTTTAGACAGCATCTTTAAAAAAAATTAAACCAAGCGGTTTGTTTTTTTGTTTTGTTTTGAAGCTGAGTGAGCATAATCTCACGAGACAACGCGTCATACACTTTAAAAAGCATACATTTTAGAAAGGGTGTGTCAGTGCTGTGGGGAGTCAGGGAGAAACAGACTGGGCTAGTAGTTTGAAGGTAGTTTATATGTGTGTGTATTGCTAGCGATTTGAGTGAGTAGTCTTCTGTTCTTCTATTTTTCTTTTAAATGTTTTGGTTTTGTCACTGTGAAAGTTTTCTTGTAGTGTGTCTTTATTTTTGTTTATTTTTTTCCCTAATGGTTTTTTGTGTTTTTTTGGGGAGTGAGTGACATGAAGGGGATGAGTGGGGGTGGACATGTGAGTGGGGGTGAGAGGAGTATGAGTATGAGAGGGAGTGACATGAGTGGAGGTGGGGGGAGTGAAGGTGTGAGGAGTGAAGATGTGGGAGAGGTCAGGAGACTTAGGAGGCACAGGTAAGGAGGGAGGTATGGGAGTCTAGCAGGGGCTCCAGGGATCAGTGGCTCTTAGAGGAGTGGTCAGGAAGAGAGGGAAACTAGTCAGCACACCTTGAAGCCTCTGAGGTAGAGGCGCTGGCAGTTAAGGCACCACCTGTAGCACCTGGATACCATGTTGACGGGGTAAAGAACATCAGGTTTTCCTAAAAGAAGAATGAAGTCCTGGTTGAGCAGGCACTATGAACGCCTGTTTTGTCACTTATTAGGTAAGAACACCAACAACAGAAGTACAATGCCCGAATTAAGAATGACAGCTCCAAGGAAGTATTGACATTAACATATTGCATACATTTTCACACTACCATGTACAGTATATGAAATTCTGTAGCTAGGGGGTGGGCACAAATGTTTAACACTTAGGAGACATGGCACAATTTAGGAAGCTATACCCTAGTAAATATAATAGGGGGGTGGGGGGGTGTAAATCTCACAATGTTCACACATGTTTAAAAAGTTATGGCCTTTCTACTGATTAAACATTTCCCTCTCTACATCTACAGTAACTATACTAGCAAGATCCCAACATTTGTGATCTTATCTGCAGCAAAGACTTTGTTCTGAAAAGAACCATTTGTGGCAGGAAATTTGCAACCAGATCTCTGCCATGGGAGTGGAAGTCCAGTTTCTGGAGAACTGCAAAAAGTGGTACTCGGACCTGCAGAGGATGGTGCAGCAGAAGGAGGCTGACAGCCAGTGCCATGATGTCCCCATCCTACTTATTCAGAGGATGTCCCCACAATTCCTGGTTGACATGATAAGACTGTTAAAATATCGTTATGATCAGCAAGGAGAGCTATGGTATCCATTTGAGCATGTAGATCAATCTCCTTTCTTCACTTTAAGGAAGGAGGTGTAAAACCATTAAAATATTCAGTATTTTTTTAATATTGAACACCAGAGGTTAATTTACAAAGATTTTCAAAGTTCATCTTTAAAATACATGGTATTATTTTATGATAGGTAAGGCCTATGACCCCGGCCTGGTTTTCTGTGTTTGTATAAAAGTGGGGTTATCTAAACGATCTGCTCACAGATTGTGGCGTGATTAAAACCCTTGATGCACAAATCATTTTTGACAATGGAAATCAGAGAAACTGCATTTTCAGACACATTTTTCTTCAATAGGTTGTTGTGTGTTAATTACATATTTTTCTTAGTAAACAGACCAAAAAATCTGCAGCTATGGCCTGGAACTATTTCAATTGGTGGAAGAGATTTAAGGTTATATTTGTGACTGCTTGAGGGGCGATACTACTAATTGTTGTTGCCCTGTGGGGAGATAAATGAGTCAGCTAGATAGCTGTATGTATTAATCCTTCTCACATATGTAATTCACATGCTTTCAGGTGTACCATACATGACACTGAGCATGGAGCAGCGGCTTACTATAGCTACATCCTGAGTCCAGAGAGATTTTACAGTTACCCAGAGATTGGGACATCAGCCCACTTGATTTAAACACAGAGCAAGGTGTGTACTATGAATAGCAAGGTATTATTGGCAAATACCGTGAGTAAAAGTACTGAGTCAGCACAATTTTAAATTATGTACAGTACTGCGGTATAACCTACAAACTCAACACATCATGACATTCAAAAGTGGGTATGAATGATGCAGCAGTGCATCTACATTCACGTAGTTTTTGTGTGAACGTAGACACTCACATATATACCGAGATAGTAAAGCACTGGATGTACTAGTACCACCATGTGAGTAAGAGTTCTTAGTGAATGGCAATGTGTGGTTGTAGACAATGTAGTTAACTTATGAAAAAACAATAACATATACACTTATTGCTTACAGATATGGGTAACCTTAATTGTCAGTGTAGTGCTGATTGGAAACAAAAGTTTATATACTAACATTTTTAAAGACATATAATTCAATCATACAGTATTAACTAAAAGGTTTTAAAGTCTCCAACTCACATTACAATGTCAGCTTGTTTAATGACAGACTTTGTACACCTGTAGGAATTATGATCCTACAGATGCAGCGGCCGTTATTCGAACAAATCGCTGCGCCGTTTTCGTGTGTGCTGCTGTACTCCATGCAGCAGTAATGCCGCCAATTGCCGAGACACATGTGTTTATCGTGGTTGCTTTGTTTGAATTTCATGGATTGTGTGCAATTAAATGCAATGAAATGAATGAATTGTAATGTGTACAGTACTGTGCTACTGTGCTACTGTGTCAATTTCAGGTGTTTAAAAGCCAGAACACTAAAATGCAATTTTCTGCACTCGCTTCTTGAGGCGGTACGGTTGGAAGAAATTGCGCGCAATCACATGGGTATTCCGAGGTATACACCGCGTGGTGTTTCAATAACGGCCGCTGCATCTGTATATTAAGAAACAATATTTTTAGACCATGCAATGGACACAGAAGTAGTTGGCTTATATTACAGATATTGCTAGGTTCACATGTTCACATCTAAGTGGCAATATTCTTATTTAAAATCTTACCTGTACGCAGGACCATGAGCATCCATTGAGGTAGAAGAGGCCACGAAGGTGGCTGAATAGTCTGTGCCACCTTATATGGCACCACTACCCTCAGAACTGGACACAACAGCTGGGCACATGCCTGTACAGGCAAGGAGTCAGAACAGCACCAGCACCGGAGTAGCTTGGAGCCACAGCACCAAAGTCGCTACATGCACCTTAAGCTCTAAGACATGTCTATATATAAAAAAGGGAGCTAGAGAACACCCAGGGAATTATAGACCTGTAAACCTGATATCAATAGTGGGGAAGGTACTTCAAGGTTTAGTAGTAATATTCAGGAATACCTAACGGATAACAACATTATTAGTAATAGTCAGGATGGATTTATGAAGGATAGCTTGTCCCAAACAAACCTTATATGTTTCTTTGAGGACGTAAGTTGGAATTTAGACCAGAGTAATGCAGTTGATGTGGTCTACTTAGATTTTGCAATGGCTTTTGATAAAGGGCGAAACAAGAGGTTAGCGTGCAAAATAAAGGAGATTGGTCTGCGTAAAAATATTTGATTGAAAACTGGTTGAAGGATAGACAACAAAGTGTTGTCATACTGTAAATGAAACCTTTTGAGGTTAGGCTAAAGTTTTAAGTGGAGTACCTCAAGGTTCGGTACTGGAACCTCTACTTTTTAACTTGTTTATTACCTTGAACTTGGCAAAGAGAGAAAAGTCTCCATCTTTGCTGACCACACTAAAATATTTAAGGTAGTAAAATCAGAGCAGGAAGCAATTTCCTTCCATAAGGACTTGAACCGACTAGAAACATGGGCAAGTAACTGGCAGATAAGGTTTAATTCAGATAAATGTAAGGTTGTGCATTTGGGAACCAAGAATAAACAGGCAAATTACAATTGAAATGAGGCAAAATTAAGTAAATCCTTGATGGAGAATGATTTAGGAGTGCTTGTGCTTAGCAATAGTGCCCAATGTCAGGTAGTAGCTGAAATGGCAAATAAGATCTTATCTTGAATCAAACAGGGTATGAATTAGAAGGAAAGTACACATTAATTATACCACTTTACAAAGCCTTAGTGAGACAACACCTTGAATATGAGTACAGTTTTGGACACCACTCCGTTAAAAAAGACATTTTCGAACTAGAAAAAGTGAAGCAAAGAGCCACCAAATTAATAAAGTGGATTGAAAATCTACCTTCCAGTGGTGGTGTGTGTTTGGACCAAGTGGCCTGGGCAGCTGTTGACATATAGACGAACAAGCTGGGGGTATCCCCTGGGCTTAGTGTTGTTATGGGCAGAGCAACTTAGATTTGTAACCTTTAGTTTTGTTAACAGTTGGAGTTATAAATAAAGCTGTGAGATATTTATTCCAAGTCATTGTATGTGTGTTATTTATGTTTTATTTATGTGATATTTTTGTGTATCGTATTGAACAGAATCCCCACCCTTGAATTTGAGTACGGATAAGTCATGTTTCACTGGGGTTTTTTGTTTGCCTTCCTCTGAATCAAAATACTGTAATTATAATTATAGTATACGTATATTTTGTCTAAATTTAACATAGGTTGAACTCATTGGACATACAGTTAGGTATGGGAATTTTAAATTGGCAGGTACCTTTTGTCTGTGGATTTTTGCGGATCAGTCTCAAAAGGCAAATCCGCAGTTTCAGATTTTTATTATATTTTAATTAGCAATCCAAAATCCATGGCCGATTGTTAAAGTTTAAAACACAGATTAATCCGCAGGGGGATTTTTTAGTGCCAGTCCGCAGATGGATTTTGGTGGGAGTGATGGATTTGGTCTAAAGAATCCAGAAAAATCAGAGAAATGGATTGGGACTCATTTGCCCATCATTACATAGAGTATTTTTTTTTCAACCTCTACTACTATTTAACTGTGTAATTATGTAACCTTAAAGAGACAACATTATTACAGCAGCCAATAGAGTACTAATTAGAGTAGGGCTACATTTTTGCAGAAATTCGAATCCAAAAGTTTCTTTCATCCACGGATATCTATGGATCAGTCTCAAAAGGTCAGATTTGTTTTTTTCTTTCTTCTGTCACTTAAAATCCACAGACGGGGAATTAATTTGCGGTTCCCAATCCAAAAATATGGGTTTTGGGAGAGAGAGAAGTGTGGGTGTGAGTCATTTAAATATACTTTTCATATCACATTAGCATATCTCCAAGGTATCTACATTGTGTGCTTTTTAAGCACAGGTATCTCTCCATATGTTATTTGGAGGGATGTTTGTATGGATATATTTAGTGCTAGGGACTCTACTCAAAAAGGTAACATTGATTTTTCTAAATTTGCAAGCAGAATTAGTCTAAAATTCCCATAGCGCATTTCACAAAATCCAGGAAACGAATTAGGATGTATCCAACCACATTTTTTAGTGCTCAGCCTGCCTTTGGACTTCCATGTGCAGATAACAATTTCATTTATAATCCACAAATCGGATTTTGACGATTTTGCCCATTGATAGTACTAATCAATATGAAATTACTGATATATAAATAAAGAGCAATGTATCTTCTGTATCTTTAACCACAGAATTAAAAATTAAAACATATGAATATATATATATATATATACTGTATATATATATATATATATATATATATATATATATACAGTGTTCGACAAACCTATACATTTGCTCGCCCCGGGCGAGTGGATTTAACCCCCGGGCGAGTAAATATTGGCCCAAGCAGCACACGTTTGGTACTAGGTGGCGAGTAGATTTTTTTGTGTGGCGAGTAGATTTTTTGGTGATTTGTCAACCACTGTATATATATATATATTAACACACATTCCCATCTAGCTCAAACTCCCACATCCACCACATCATGACTATATATTTATGTCAAGAAGAGTGCTTCTGGGCGCAGCAAATGTATACAACAAAAGACAGGGGTGCCCAATGCTACATCCAATTGACAAAACATATAAAGTAATAAGTATAACGTTTAAATACTTCAATAATAATAATAATATTTACTTGGTTATTTAGTTAAACCCTTTGGCCAAAGCGTCATAAGCCTGCATACCACATCAAGGTATAACCAAAATTAATGCAGGTCCTATACTACACTGTGAACCCTTCACTTTACCTCTGTATGAAGGGAAGCAACCATAGTAGATCATGTTCTTTGCAGCACTGTGAAAAGACCTCCAAAGTTAAAAAGGTGAGTAGGAGTGAGCTCTGGGGGGAGGTGCCACCTACCTGCATTACAACTTAACCAAGTAAATATTATTATTAATGAAGTATTTAAACTTTATACTTATTACTTTATATGTTTTGTCAATTGGATGTAGCATTGGGAACCCCTGTCTTTTGGATAACGTTCTATATCATCATAAGTGTTCTGATGCAGTATCATACAGTTGGTGCCTCTAAAGGGCATGCAGTGCAGTGTGCTCCAGATTCGGTATGGCAGGGGCACAGCTTTTCAATCCTGAACAAACTCATATGCATCTGACATCACTGCTGCTTTCCACAAGACAGGTCTCTTTAAGGTTATCATCAACTCATATATTTGATTTGGGATCATGTTTTCTATTACCTCTATTTTCTAAACTTTGTTATTGGTATTCAAAGTATATTCACCATTTCCAGCAAAAGTTTCATAATTTTTAATATAAGAGCTACAGCCAGTTCAGCTTCCATTTGGGTTCCCTTGTGGTTCTCTCACTGGCACTGCAGATACTGTTAGTGCTCAGAGTGTCCTTTAATACAAATGTAGTCAGGCTTAATTTTGTTTCTTATTTATAAACACACAATCCCAGCAAGCTCAAACCCCAGAACCCACCACATCATACATATATATATATATATATATATATATATATATATATATATATATATATATATATATATATATATATATGGAAGAGACAGCACACTTTGTAATATCCAAAAAGATGTATTCAAACAACAGGCACAGTAACCAACATTTCGGTCCTTAAGACAGGACCTTTCTTAAGGTCCTGTCCTAACCCTTTGCGGTCCAATTAATTTTTACTAAATGCGCCAGTAGGTCTAATTTAATTTTCGGAAAAAAAACCCACATATAGCTCAACCCCGTTATAGCGCGATCCGCACACACACTGCGCGCACTCGCACCGCACCCTGCGTGCTCGCACCCTGTGCGCACAGTCACACCCTGCGCGCTCTTACCCTGCGTGCGCAAAGTCGCACCCTGCGCGCTCTTACCCTACGCACTTGCACTGTGCGCACTGCGAGCGCACTTGAACTGCACCACACTGCATGCGCGCACTCGCACCGCACACTGCGCACGCACTCGCACCGCACACTGCACGTGCGCACTCGCACCGCACACTGCACGTGCGCACTCGTACCGCACACTGCACGCGCATACTCGCACCGGACACTACACCACACACTACACCACACACTACACCACACACTGCACTACACGACACTACACCACACACCACACACACACTACACTACACACACACCACGCACCACACTACACCACACACCACACACTACACCACACACACCTCACACTACACCACACACACCACACCCCACACTACACCACACACTACACCACACACTACACCACACACTACACACTACACCACTCACTACACCACACACCACACCACACACACACCACACTACACCACACTACACCACACACACCACACTACACCACACTACACTACACACTACACCACACACCACACCACATACCACACACCACATCACACATTAACCACACCTCAGCACACACTACAGCACACACCACACTGCACCACACACCACACACATCACACTACACTACACCACCACCCCCCTACACCTACCGCTGTCAGCTGCCTGCGGGGATCGGTGCAGGGTGGGGAAATCAGTGCCGGTCTGGGGGGGATCGGTGCAGGGCTCCGGGAATTGGGGCCGTGCCGGGCTGAGGTGAGGATCAGGGGGGGGATTTGGTGAAGGGCTGGGGGGGAAATCAGTGCCGGGCTGGGGAGGATCGGTGCAGGGCTGGGGGGGTATCGGTGCGCGGCTGCTGCTGGGAAGCGGTGCCGGGGTTTGGGGGGGGGGAAAATCGGTGCCGGGATCGGTGTGGGGCTGGGGGGGGGGGCGGCGGGACGATCGGTGCCAGGCTGAGGTGCGGAGCTGGGGGGGGTATTTGGTGCGGGGCTGAGGGGGATTTGGGGGGGGGGCGGGCCAATGCGGCTGCTGGGAGAAGTGTGTGGCTGCCAGCGCCACACTCCAGCTACTCCAGCTCTTCCCCTCTCCTCCCTCCTCCGATCCGACATTCGACCGCAAGCAGGAAAATATTTTGTATTATTCGACCGGAAAGGGTAAAGGACCAAAACGTCGGTGACTGTGCCTGTTGTTTGAATACATCTTTTTGGATATTACAAAGTGCGCTGTCTCTTCCCTACTTTGTGGTCCTGGATCTGCTGGTCTGCCTGGTAAGGAGCCTTGCTGTATACCTTACCGATAGGATAAGCACCTGCCTTCATGTTTATTTGAGTGCCATCGGTCTTCTCACACTATATATATATCAATCAAAAGGAGTGTTACAGAGTGTGGCCAAATGTATACTGGTCATACCATGAAGTGGCTGCAGGCTTATAACGCTTTTGCCAAAGGGTTTAACTAAATGACCCTTACTCATGAGAATACTAACTAACTAACACTTAAGTTTTTAACTATATATTTTGTCACATTGGATGTAGCATTTGGTATTTTTGTCTTTTGTTAATTTTGTTTGTGCCAGGAGAAGCAGTGTATCTTCCCTGCTGGTGTTACTATTCGGAAGTCATGGGCAAACCACAGCAAGGGAGGCCGCTGTCACTTTTACTGAAGCAGCAAATTTTTCTCTTGAAGCCGTGGCTTCAGTAAAGGTACAGTAAGTCAGGCTGCATCTGTACCAAAGAAGGTTGAGGCCTGTCACTCAGCAGGATCATGCTTCTCATTGCCTTACTGCCAATTGGGCTCTATAAAGTTCCCTCAACCTGCATTTCTTTTTATTTTATTGACATATAGACAGTCAGGCACACTGGGGATAATTTATGCACTGCATTATAAGCAATAGCTGCATGCAAACAGTTTCTGTACTTAGTAGTCTCCTTCTCACAATTATCTCCACACCAATGGCATTGCTAACAAGTAGTACCTACTATTTCTGGTGTATGCAGTAATATAACTAAGTGAATATGAGTAAAGAGAGCACTTTTCTCATCAGAATTTCAAGCGCTTTTATCAGTTGATAAAACTTGGATAATTTTGGTGAATGCTGCAGTTTAAAAAAAAAAAAAAAAAAAGAGAGAGAATATTGATTTAAAAATTGTGAGTTTGCAAGTATGCAGATAACCTAAACTAGTACATAGTAAAAATACTAAATATAATATGATGACGTAATATTGTTTACTTTGCCACAATTCTTCTTCATTTGTGTAGTTGCAGGTATAGTATTTTGGCAGTTCTGAGCTAGAATAACCTTGTTATGACTAATAAATGTGTCAAATGTATAAAACCCAAAATGTTTTTACAGTACATATGACACAGAAGTAAATGGAATAGTGAATTACTAAGGTTCTAAAAAAAAAATAAGTGTGGGATAGCATATGTGAAAACTTAAGAGTATATGTCTACTGTTAACTTTAAACACCAAAAATTGAGCTAGAAGTATTCACAAGTCGATACCCTGTTGAATCCAGAAATATTTGAAATGTTTATTCACCTTTTACCATACTTGATTTAATGTATTTGTGGAGGAGACTCCGTTTGACTATTACTCATCAAACCTGTACCAAATTCCTGCTTCTCAATGCTGTAGTTCACAGTGACTAAATTGCAGTTTACTTTGGTATTCCCAATACATATACTGTTTCCAAAACAGTGGAACAGTTTCAATGTACTTTGTGAGAGTAGTGACAGTCAAAGCAGCAAGAGGTATTATTTATTGTTGACTGACCTTTCCATAATTGTGTCTGCTTTATAAGCAAACCACAGGGAAAAGGGGTGGAGGAGAGCCATTCTTGCATCTTTCTCTGAATGAGTTTCTTTTTCAAGTGAAACAGCATTATTGATCAAAGCAAAGGGTGAATCCATATGTAAAGAAGAAACAGCTGGCAGTCACCTCTCTGTCACTCACATACACGCTTATGTGTGGACCCAACACTTATTAAAATCAAGACAGATCAGATTCCAAGTTCACGTTGCAAAATTAATGACAACCATGCAATAAAGTAGCAGCATGAATTTGAGCCTTGTAATACAACGTGATTACTAGAGATTTTATTAGCTGGTCTTGAGCAGCAGGCATGGCCGGCTGGTATTTGACACACAAACAGGGATGTAACCAGGTGTGCCGCTCTAAAGTGTCACATCAAAGTAACAGCCCTACTGGTTTGGTTTACACCTGAGCCAATTAGTTTAGAAGATCAGAAGGGGTCTGAAAAAGAATACCAGCCATCATTATTGTGTTAGAGAGAAGTCATTTGATCCCAGGAAATATGATACAGGGAGAACAATGGTGGATAAAGCATAGTAAAAATGGAGGGCATCAACCAGGATGAGAAAGAAGGGTAAGAGGTTGCGATAAGAGAACTACCATGAACTACAAAAACAATGTGAAAAACGAAAGCACTATACTGTACGCCTGGCCCTTTCTCAATGAGTTTGTCAGCCTTTTGTTGGCAACAAAGGGGCTAATTGAAATGAAACAATCTCCAGTCTGTTTGTTGGCACATCAAATATGCTGTAAGATATGCTGATTCTTGCTCCTTCTGAATTATTGATCATTATACCTTCTGGAACTAAGACAGGAGAAGGAGACTCTTAAAAATACAGAGCACATAAAACATGTCTTTTGAGTAGGATAAGGTGTATTGTATGGACTTTGATATATATGCCTAGTTTCTGAATTTAAATTAAAGCAAATAGCACTTTCGATTATGCTAAATGTAACTCAGGCGGTAATACTTAATACAGTTTCACTCAAGTCATTTTGCTAGTGACAATGTGTGTAAAATATTCCATGATCTTTTATTGGAAAATGCCATTGAAATTATTTTTATTGTAAGCAGAAAAAAGTTTCAAGTAACAAAAATATACATAACTATACCTCTAGTAGAGTGTCAGGTCTCATTCCCCAAATAATCTTGTTACCACAGATTTTATTGAACATTAATACAAAATAGATGATAATTTATAATTTTTCTATGTTGGGGAAAGAACAGAAATATAGAGTAGTTCTTAAATAGTGCCTCTATGGCATTTGCACTACTCATAACTATGCTCCTAGTAGAGTATAATGTAGCACATTCTAAATATTATTAGTAATATACACATCATTACATTCTTTTAACTATGTAAATGAAATTGGTGAATTGGAATCCTGAACGCACCACCCTGACAATTTTATTGGAAGTTATTATTTAAGTATATTGGGAAGAATCAGGATAAACCTTTTCTGGTGTCAAAGCCAATTGAAGCTCCCTAAATACTGTTTATGTGTTAACTGCTCTCTTAATGCTAAGCCGGCTTGCTGTTAAGTTGAATGGATATTATTACTAATGATATGAAACAGAGGTTTGGACCACCTCAATGCATATCTACAACAGTCTGTTAAAGTTAACGCAGGACTTAGCACTATTATTTTAGCCATGGTTATACCTAGGTCATAGTTATACCTGGTGTTCTAGCTCTTAACGCTGGGTAGAAGAAATATTATTGGACTTTTCCAGGGTACTGAAGTGGACCACTTTGGCTTCCTATAAAATCTTGTAAGAGATTTTTACAAAAATTACAAGTTTTAATATTGCGATTATACACCAAAGTCTAACATTGGAAGTTATTTTTTTAAGCATATTGGGGAGAATCAGGATAATCCGTTTCTGGTGTCAAAGTCAATTTCTGATCTATATTCTGGGGTCTCTCTATCTTCTAATGGTCTCTGACCAATCTATTTGGGACTTCAATTAGAGGAACCCTCCTTATTCTCCTTATGTATGATCACCTCGACATAGACATAAGGGTTAATAATATGCCCTGCTATTACTCAACCAAACCTTTCACACCAACAAACACTTCATAAATAGGTTCTATCAATCTTCCTGATATTGATACACAAGAGACTCCTCAGTACAAATTGTCAGATAATCCCAAAGTCATTTTTTTTCAACAGTTAGGCTCAGAGAACCTTTTTTCAGATCTTCGCTTTTCCCAAAGTAGTCACTGTTAAACATAATGTACAAACAACTGATGGCTCCCCATTTCCTGATTGGTACGGACCTCTGACTACTACATCATTTTGTTACCACCCTTACAGCTTCAGTGTCTTTCTCCACACTCAAATGGATATGCATTGTCCCATTTCTTGCAACTTGCTCCAAAGTGGCTGGGAATTTAACATACCTTCCCTCATGATAAAGCAGATCTGCTCTAATCCTCCCCTAGTCATTTTTTAAGGTCTCAGTTATCTCCTTGCTAGCAACATTGGAGTCTGTATGAATTTGTTAAACCATCCTTAATGTTACTTTGGCTTCATTAACACTGCCAGTGGTGAGACCAAAGGAAGAAACAGCTCCTGAGAATTGTAGCTATGTCGCATTTTACTCTGCATAATCCTACAGGGGTCATACAGCCCATGTCATTCTCAAGCATATGGAGATCATTTTCGGAATATTAGTCCTGTAAGACCCCTGTGGTGGAATTTGCTGATGCTTGTGCGTGAGCTGTTCAAGACCCTCCAAATCCTGATCATGTGTACCACTTAATCTGTCTCATAAAACAAATGACGCGTAAAACACAATATTTTTCTCACTTCAGACTGAGCCTTGGTTTCCAAACAATCAAGATCAAATAGATGTGCATTCCAATTTCCCACTATCTTTAAGAGGAAGGGGGTGCAACTATGGGGGTGCAACTATGGTGGTTCAACTATGGCTGCATATTTCTCTGGAAAAGCATAGAGAACTTTTATCCTTGTAGCCACACTACAGGGCAAGTGCCAATTGAGTTCAATTAGCAAACCATGACCAAGAGACAGTCGTATCAATCGCCTAAATGTACAGGTGCAGCTACGAGTATTCTAACACTGCTTTGAAAAATCTGATGCATTCTCCCAGTAAGGGCACGCAATGTTGTTGTCAGTCTCCTACTTGGAGCTGTTTTAATACAGTACTTTCAGTCAATGGATCAATCTTGTAGATTTCACATACCATTTGGCTATTGGTTATATTGTTTTTTTTAGGCATTGAGGGTAGTATATCTGCTCTCCACTTAGTTATATTATGGGCTCTCCGTGTGCCTCCTGATGCATTTGTGCTGCTAATACATGACATCTGCACTTTTGCTGTGCAAGGAGTGCTAGAGGCTTTTTGCTCTTCCGCGGATCCCATAGTTAATTGTGGCTGCACCCATACAACATACATTTTTCATTTATTACTTATGATTTAATAGTGTGGTTTGAGCAGTACATATTATACCACTACTATTTGGTGGCGATAAAAATCTATGATTTCATTTTCAGCCTAATATCCTTACTGCTAACACTATTAATTTACCATCTGTGCTATAAGTGCATCCTGTGGGTTTTCACCATAGCTGATTGCACCATCAGTCCCCTTTACCCTACTATTATCATTTAGTAGGAGGATTTCCATCTTTGATTTTATGGTGACTCTGGTGCTTTTGTTATTCGATTTAATTTCTTTTTAATATTGTTATATACACATTAGGTAATATATGTTTTAAGTAATTCATTGAAGGTTATATCTTAACTAGTGCTGTGCAATTAAGTGAATTTCCTTCAGAGTACAATCATTTTGTACTCTTTATTTCTGCTGATTCACTTCTCAGTTCACAATCTGCACCCACTTTATAATTATCGATTCGAATTTTGCTACTCTATTCATTTATTATTTAAATTAGTATGATTCAGTGATCACTCCCTTATCCCCCCTCCAATTTTCCCAGTAATGCTGCAACATTTATCTGACATTTCTGCAGAAAGACTAATGACCCATCGGATTAACACAGCAGGGATCCCTGGTCAGTTTTAATGGGACTGCCAGGAACCCCACTGTGTTAATCAGATGGGCCATTAGTCTGTCTGCAGAAATGACACAGAAATGGTGCAGCATTACTGGGAGATTGCCCCAGATTTTCCAAGGCAAGTGTTAGAATACTCGTAGCTGCACCTGTACCTATGACAATGAAAAATTAAAACATTTCACCATATTTGAAACCGTTATTCATGTGTATTTTTTTTTTTGCACATAGGAATACTTTTTTACATGTACAAAGGTAATATATTATATGGAGTCAGCAGGTCCTTTTCATTTTACTGGATATAGATCCAATGTTAGTCTTTCTCCCTCCTAATAGAGGTAAATGAGAATTTTAATCCTAATAGAGATATATTAGTATTTTATCTGGTAGTGTTAGGACCTGCGAACTGGGTCAGCCTTGTTGTGGCTCACAGGCTTACAATGCCTTGGCAAAGGGGTTAAACTAAATGACCCTTTTTCAAGAGAATAAATAAGTATTTTACTGTGTAATTTTGTCATATTGGATGTAGCATTGGGCTTCTCTGTTGCTTGTTGTATACATTTGCCACGCTCAATAGCTCTCCTTTTTGATACTTATATACATATGTAGCCCTTGTACCCCCGGGGTACTACAACTACACATGCTGCTGTCACCTGTGTAGGTAACAGGAGGCCTGAACCTCTGCCACTGTGAGCCTTGGGTATACTTATACACGGTGCAGCGCCTCCACCGATGAGGGATCCGAACGTGGTGGGAGTGCTCCCTCACCGGAACCAACATATACAGTAAATACACACAGGGGGATAAAGGATAAGAACAGTATTTACTAAGCATATGAATATAACTTCTTTACATAGATCTTATTGCATCATTCCTCATGTCAATCATGGCATCACCCCACATTTCAATCATTACATCACCCTTTTTCCTTTCAGTAGCAATGTGCCTGGGCGCTTAATCCCTGAGTGTCCACAAACAATAGTGTGAGTGTGAGGGATAGTGCTTCCCTGTGTTGGGGCCCGGTGGTGCACTTATAGTACCTCCCTGGTAATAGTCCTGACCAGGATAATCAGCAATAATTAGCAGCTCTGCAACGTGGTCCTGCTGCGCTATGCGCTGCTTCTTGCGTGGATGATTCCACTGTCTGACTCCTCTGGGGAGGGACCCTCAGCCGGATGATCCTTTTGGAACAGTCTCGACTATTGAGTCCAGATCTTCTTTCAGCTATCAAGCTGCACTGGCATTCAGGCAATGTCCTGCAGCATATCTCTCTCTGTATTGCTATAGTGGAAAGAGTCCCTATCTTAAGGCCTTTCCCTATCTCATACACATAGGATACTTATACTGTGGCTCAGGGGACTAACTGGCCCTGGGGGTTATCTCTGGCCTAGTCCCTGGAGCACAGCTCCATGGTCACTACCTGCACCTTCAGGGTCCAGGTCTTGACTCCCCGTTTCCTGTCCCAGCATGCAGTACTCTTTCCTCCCTTCAGGAGCAACCCAGCCATCCCATTGGTTATTGTGCGTCACCTGGCAGCTTCTCCCTAAGCATCATGGGAGTTGTAGTCTCTCTGCTACTGAATTAACATTGGGCCGCGTGCGCATAGAACACTGCGCATGCACGACTCTAATGGCCGCCACCGAGGTGCCCTGTGCAAGCGCAACCTTTCAGGCCCCTGTCTATTATTCCCCGCTTCTTCGCATGCTCGCTCACACAATATGGTGGTGCCCTGCAGAGGGAGCTGCCAGCGACTCCGTCGCCCTACCAGCAACATCCCCACATAGGAGAGGGTAAGGGGGGAAACGGGAGAGCTGGGGGACCGGAGGGGACCTGCTACATCTATATATTTTGGGGGGTTCCCAAAATGAGCTTGCTGGGGTTCTGTGTGTTGTTTGTTAACTTATTTTCAGCTGTCTCAGCTGTTGGAGGTTAGTGGCTCCTCCTTCCCAGGGTTTTAGCTCACCCCTCCCCACTTCCCAAGTCAGCAGGTCTCATTCTCATAGGATCTGTAAACTGGGTCTGCCTTGTCGTGGCTCACAGGCTTACAATGCTTTAGCAAAAGGGTTAAACTAAATGACCCTTTTCAAGAGAATATACAGTATAAGCATTTTACTGTGTATTTTTGTCACATTGGATGTAGCATTGGGCTTCTCTGTCGCGTGTAATATATTATATGGCCCTGATTCAAATATCTCTGAATTATTCTGACAGTATATTTTTCACACACACATATTTCAAAATATCTTTAAAGCCACACTATACAGAGTATGTTTGCAATGAAATTGTGGAGAAGCACACTACTAGGCACAGTGGAAGATATTTTGTGCAAATATTGCTTTTATTTTCACAAGATTTACTCCCATGTCATTGAAATTAGATCATTTTCATGAAAAAATATAGAAAATATATATTTTTATATAATAAGACAACACTTTCCTTCTTTTTCATGTAAAGGCCAGTAGGTTTTCCACAAGTCAAACAAATTTTATATTGAATACTCCCCTGTGTTTGAAGCTATTACTACGTTCTTATAAGCAACATTTCCAACAAAGATAGTAATTGATTAAACATTATATTATTGTTTGCCTTGATACTTCTCCAATAAAATTCAAACTAGTATTTCCATAATTTGGAGACATCAACCTTATTGAGTCTCTAATTCATCATTTAGGATAAAGGCTTTTATAATGGTGGGTATGTAAAAATCACATATCGAAATGTTTAGTATGATTTTCCACTTCACTGTTTATACTAGAAGGGGAAATAAATTAGCCTGGCTGGAGGTTAAAACCCTCCTGACAAATCAATTAATGTTCTTCTACTTCCCTTAATGCTTTCAAATTAGATTAACAGACTAGTGACCCTCCTTTAAACATACTCTAGATCCACCCCTGTGGCATGCTTATATTCCAATATCAAAGAAAGTAGTCTGACAAGGGGAGGGTAGTCTTACCAGAGGGCCAAGGTTCCCCGCTATTAGGATAATTGCTCAGGCAGCAAAGATGTTAAATTATGTTAAACATTCTGAAATATCTTCTTGTTCACTGTAATATGAAAACAGCTAGATGTCATGTACTTTTTTTTCCTTTTCTTCAGCTGCTGAAAAAGTTTGCTCACATCTATAATGTGGACTTTAAAGCAACAATATGAAAGCTGAATCTTGTTATGGACTAATTCTTGATAACACCGATACTGAGGTTTGCATACAGCTCTGTCTATATTTTCCTTCTGTAAAGAAAGCATCTGGGGTTTCATTTTATTTGACACATAAAAAATGTCTGCAGTGTTAAATGAGCACATGAGAATCTAAAGGCAGAATAAGGATGGTAAATTAAAAGAATCACGTTGAAGATAACACTAGCCATGTTAAAGCTGAAGAAATGTAAAACGTATAAAGTGGACAGTTTTAATTACTGTAGAAACATCTTTTGAGCGTACTTGTTCAACTATGTTCTTCACTAGAAATATTTTTGTGGTAAAGAAGTGTACAGTAATTTTGAAAAATGTAAGAGAAGTTAAATAAAAAGAGAAAATGGATCTCAAGTTGCACCTACTGTATTATAACATACAAATGTAAATATAGCCAAACTAAAATATATTTATATGCTCTCATGAAATCATTAAACATTGATTGATTTAGTGTTTTTAGTCTAGCATATATGTGTATTTTAACTTCTGTGTAAATGTATCCATATATCTATAATATAATAATCTTTACAATATTCCACTGTCTAATTCATTCTACTGACTAAACTAATTATTCCTCCATTCATTAAATTAATTTTAAATATTCATTAATTCCATTAATCACTCAATGTACCACTTAACAGTACTAGCAGATATGTGTTGCATTTATATACTCCCATGTACATTTAGAGCTTCATTCAATAAAGTACAAAGGCAGATTGCTGTAACTTAAATTGCAGTTGTAGGACATTATTGAATCTGTATAGGACTTTTGGCCATGACCAAAGTGCCGCTGGTGGTCCACCGCAACTAGAACTCGCTACAGGGCAGGTCGCCGTTGAAGAATTCACCACTGAATGAACTTCAGCTGCTCCCTGCTCCTTGTCCCATGGCCGCCATTCCTAATACTGTGACTGACACTCCAACGGTGTGCCGTGCCATCCGCCACTCCGCGTCCCTCGCCGTCCACCTGTAACGCTTGCGCTGCCCACGAGCAAGACAGGACACCGGTACTGAGGTGGGGAAGTAGTAAACCATGCACCCACAGTAGCGGAAGCGTGCCTGGCAGGCAGACTGTCAAACATAGCCAGGTCTGGGTTGGAGAGAGTGGGTTAGTGGATACTGCCAAGGTCCAGGAATGGAGAGTTCAGAATTGTAAAGTCCGTATAGCTGTGTTCTGGGGTTGGAGAGGTTAGAATCGTGGAGGTCCGTATAACCATGGTCTGGGTAGGAGATATCTGCAAAGTCGAGGGTAAGTCTGGGTCAGTATCCAGAGAGGTCCCAAGGTCAAGCCGGGTCGGTACATGAAGGGTTAAGCTGCAAGACAAACACAGGACAAGGAGAAAGGCACAACAGACGTAGGAGCTCAAGACTACAACAAGTTATGCTCAGCAATCATAAAAGAAAAGGATTCCCCAGCGTGTGGTTCCACTTTAACTCTGGGACACATGAAAACAAATGCTGGGAGCATGGATCTGACGAAGAGGTATCCATGAGCGTTCTTCTGGTCCACAGCCTTTCCAGTGTACGAGTAATTGGACACCACCTCTGGAGTATCTGGAATCGATTATGGATTGAGTTTCGAATTCCTCCTGACCCTGTATGATGACAGATAGAGTTTAGGTGAGATATCAGGAAACTGAGAACTTCGAACAACAAGTTTTAACAATGAGACATGAAAGACCGCCAGGATTCTCATATATTGGGGCAGTTGTAAGCTTTACGCCACAGGATTTACCTTTTTGAGAATGGTGAATGGGCCCAGGAATCTTGGAGCCAGTTTCAGTGTAGGTGTCTTCAATCTTATGTTCTTTGAAGAAAGCCACACTTTGTCTCCTGGCCTAAACTTGGGTGCCTCACGGCGATGGCGATCCGCCTGTGTCTTTTGTTTGAGTACTGCCTCCAGCAGAGTCTTCTGAATACTCTTACAAGAATTTTGGAGCGAGTTCACTCTGGAATCTGCTGCTGGAACTCCGGAAGGATTGGAGAGATGGGAAGACGTGCTGGATGAAATCCGTAATTTATAAAAAAATGGTGATTCTTGAGTAGACTGAGTGAGATATGAGCAAATTCGACCCATGGGAGTAGTTCCACCCAGATATCCTGTGCATCAGAAATAAAGCATCACAGGTATTTCTCCAGTGACAGGTTTGTTCTTTCGGTCTGTCCGTTGGCTTGGGGATAATATCCAGAAGAAAAAAGAAGAGAGATCTCCAACCTTTGAGCGAAGGCACGCCAAGATTTCACGACGAACTGTGACCCCCAAATGGAAACTATTGAGAGTGGAACTCCATGAATACGAAATATTTCTTTGATATAAATATCTACCAAGGTGTCAGAGTTAGGAAGACCCTTGAGAGGAATGAAATGGGCCTGTTTGGAAAACCTATCAACAATAACGAGAATAGTATTCATCCCACGAGAAACAGGAAGCTCAACAATAAAGTCCATTGAGAGGTGGGTCCACGGTCGGTCCGGAATGGGTTAGGGATGAAGCAGACCAGACGGTTTGTTGCGGGCAGACTTATTTCGAGCACAGATGAAACAGGAGTTGATGAATTCTTTGATATCCTTAAACATATTAGGCCACCAAAATGTGCGTCTGATCAAATCGGAAGTCCTCTTTGTACCAGGTGACCGGCAGACCTAGAGGAATGACCCTACTCAAGGATCTTCTGGTAAAATTGAGGTGCAGCATACAAACAAACCTCCGGCACTTCCATAACCTCGGGGGTGAGCTTCTGAGTCTCCAAGATCTTATCAAGTACATCAAAAGAGTTAGCCGAAATGACATATTTGGCGGGAAGGATGGTCTCAGGAATGTCTTCGGATTTGTCTTCACTGATGAATTGACGGGATAAGGCTTCAGCCTTTAGATTCTTAGTACCAGAAATGTAGGAAATTATATTGTTGAATCTGGAAAAGAACAATGCCCAGCGAGCCTGACGGGAGCCGAGGCAACGGGCACCTTCGATATATCATACATTTTTATGGTCCGTAAGAATTAAAATAAGATTTTCAGTACCCTCCAGGAGGTGTCTCCACTCTTGCAGAGCAATTTTGATGGTGAAGAGTTCCCTGTTGCCAACATCGTGGTTTTGTTCTGCGGAGGAGAATTTTTTTGAGAAGTACCCTCAAGGGTGTAGCTTATCCTGAGGGGACTGTCTCTGTGAGAGTACGGCTCCTGCTCCAATATCCGAGGCGTCTACCTCCAACGTGAAAGGAAGTTTAGGGTCTGGATGCCGTAAGATAGGAGCAGAGACGAACACTTTCTTAAGGTTTTCCAAGGCCTGGCATGCCTCAGGAGACCAGGAGGATGTGTCCGCATCTTTCTTCGTCAGGGCGGTGACGGGAGCCACTGTGGCGGAAACATTACAGATACATTTACGATAATAATTGGCGAAGCCAAGAAACCGCTGAATCACCTTACTAGAAGTGGGTTGGGGCCAATACCACTGCCTTAAGTTTATCAGGATGCATAGAGAAACCCTTATCAGAGATAATGTATCCCAAGAAAGAAGTGGATGTTTGGTAGAAAATACATTTCTCCATCTTGGCATAGAGATGATTCTCACATAGACGGGAGAGAACTAACTTAGTGTGTTGGATATGCTCAGATATAGATTTAGAAAAAATAAGAATATCGTCTAGGTAGACAATTACAAAAATGTTGAGGACATCTCGAAAAATATAATTCATGAATTCTTGACAGACAGCTGAGGCATTACAGAGCCTGAAAGGCATGACCAATATTCGTAATGGCCGTCTCTCATATAGAAGGCCGTCTTCCATTCGTCCCCTTGATGAATGCGTATAAGATTGTAGGCACTACGAAGATCGAGTTTAGAAAAAATGGAAGAATCTTGTAGCCGATAAAACAATTCCGAGATGAGTGGCAAGGGGTAATGATTCTACAGGGTTATTTTGTTAAGGCCCCTATAGTCTATACAAGGACGGAGTGAACCATCTTTCTTCTTAACAAAAAAGAACCCAGCCCCGGCTGGGGAGGAAGAAGCTCTAATGAACCCTCCCTTTAAATTCTCCTGAATATATTCAGACATAGCCTTAGTCCCAGGAAGGGACAAAGGATAGGTTCAGCCTTTAGGAAGGATGTCACCGGGCAGAAGCTCTATGAGGCAATCATAAGGGCGGTGCGGAGGTAGAGTTTTAGAGCGAACTTTATCAAGAAAAATCAATGAATTCTGCATATACTTCAAGAAGAGTAGGTTTGGCAGGACTACTGGTTTCTACTTGTAAGGAATCGGGGGCCACGTCCCCTGCAATGTGACCCCTCCTTACCCACTACCAGTACTGCAGCTGCTGCTGCCTCTGCCCCTCATCGCTACCCCTGCTGGCGTGCTGCACTTTCTGCTACTCACGCCGCGGCCGCCATCTTGGATTCTCACGCCGGTGTTACAGAGCACGCATCTATCCCTGGCACTTGTAACACGCGCACCATGCCTGCCTCTGCCCCCCCACTCAGCCCGGGAGTTCTTGCCACGCCTCCTGCACTCTCAGCTGAGCCCTGTTACTCCCAGCCTCTCAGGAGCTGCTCCTAGTCACGCCCCTGTCCAGATTGGTGGATACCACTTTAAATACCCTGCCCTGTCACTTCCTCCTTGCTCTGCATAGCTCCTTGCTTCCTGTGTAGCCTGGAAACTGTGTTGTGCGCCTGTTTGTCTGTACCCCTACAGATTTGAACCGGCTTGTCTGACTTACCTCTCTGGCTCCCGACTTCGGCTTACCCATCACGATTCTTACCTCTCAGACCCTTGGACACGGAAATGGATTAGACTATGGAACTCTCTATACTCCTGAACTCGGCAAGTACAACGACTATTCTAAATCTTAATCCAGGCCTGGCCATGCTACAACCACAACCACCGGACCTGCTCCCTCTGCTGTTGGTGTGTATATTCAACATCCCACCTCAGTACAGGGGACTGGCCTGGTCTGCGGGCTGCACAGCGTGACATTATGCATAGCCCAACAGAAACAGACCTGACTGAGGTGGGACAAATAATCAGGGGACTTGCGCTTTGCATTGATACTTTGGGAACTCAGATCACAAGGAATGTGGGAATCTGTCCTGCGCTTCCGTGTGCAGAGTGGCAGTATGAGATTATGTCAGACACTGGGGCAGCGCATGAAGGAGCTTCACTTGGCCACAGAATTGACCGGTGCAGGGGGCTGTTGTTGGCTTACCTCACCTGCTTCTCCGGTCTGGGGCCTGCTCACCTCGGCTGCTCCTGCGTGCCACCGTCAGAAGAGTTGCAGGAAACAATGGCGGATTTCGGCGCAACTGCGCATGTCTGACTCAGAGAGGCTGCTGGGATCTTCAAAAAACTTTATTCGTGGAACACACAAGGGCTAGCACTGCATTCTCCCCCTCAACGCGTTTCACCTTTGGAATAGGGCTTCGTCTTGGAGTGGGGAGAAGCGGAAGCTGCCTGCTTATATACAGAAAAGCCCGCGAAAACGGGAACATTTGAATTGAATTGAACGCGTTGAGGGGGAGAATGCGGTGCTAGCCCTTGTGTGTTCCACGAATAAAGTTTTTTGAAGATCCCAGCAGCCTCTCTGAGTCAGACATGCGCAGTTGCGCCGAAATCCGCCATTGTTTCCTGCAACTCAGATCACAAGCCTGGTACAACAGCTTTCCCAGCTTTCACTACAGCCTATTCCGCCACTGGCCCCAGCCGCGCAGGGTGGCTATCGGCCATCAGAAGTTAGGATTCCTACGCCTAAAGCATATGCGGGTGACCCTCTAGCGTGTCGTGGGTTTTTGAACCAATGTGAAATACAGTTTGAGATTTCTCCTAGCCTGTTCCCCACTGGACGCACCAAGGTAGCCTATGTTTTCTCTCTTTTAACAGGGGACACCTTGGCATGGGCCTCTCCCATCTGGGAGTTGCGTGTGGAAATCACCCAGGATTACCAGCTCTTCCGCCAAGAATTCCAGCAGGTATTCGATATTCCCGCCCGCAGAGATACTGCCGCTGCTTCTCTTGTTCAATTGTCTCAAGGTCATAGGCCCGTAGCCAAATACGCATTGGAATTCCGGACTGTCGCGGCGGAGACGCATTGGAACCAAGAAGCCCTTATTGCTCTGTTTTGGCAAGGTTTGGCCGATTCTGTAAAGGATGAACTTGCAGTCCAGCCCAGGCCCCAGGGATTGGAGGAATTGATCGCACAATGTATACGAGTGGATAAGCGCCTTCAACAGCACCGTCATGAACGCCAGCGTCCCAGAATTTTCTCTTCTGACCCTATTCTTCCCAGGTCCTTCCCAGCTATTCGCCCTGTTCTAGACGCTGTGGAACCCATGCAGATTTCCAGTCAAAAGTTCCGTAATACCGACAGGACTGCCGATAGAACCCCTGACTGGACTGCCGAAAGGGCTCGTCGCCGGAATGAGGGCCTTTGCTACTACTGTGGATCTCCTGAGCATACGGTACGTTTTTGTCCTTTAAGGCCCAAAGAACAAACACGACCAATGGGGCAAGAGGGACTCATTTTGGGGTCAATATCTTCTCACCCTATCTCTGAAAAGGAACTCCCTAAGAGAATTATGCTTCCAGTCTCGCTTGAAGGTCCGAATTTTCTCGTAACCACCGCCGCTTTTCTTGATTCAGGATCCGGTGGAAACTTTGTGGATCAAGATTTTGCTACTCATAACAAAATCCCGCTCATCGCTAAGAAATCGCCGATTGGCCTCGAGGCTATTGATGGTCGTCCTTTGCAACCTGCCTTCATCACGTTAGAGACTCTTCCTCTCACCCTTTCTGCCGGTACTCATACCAAAATCATATCCTTTGACATGATGCACTCTCCTGACGTTCCAGTTATCCTAGGATTACCCTGGCTACAGCAGCACCACCCACGCATTGATTGGAGGGATGGCAAGACAATTCAGTGGGAGCCAGAGTCAGACGCCTCACCATTGCCAGTCATTTCTCCTACCACAGTCCTTGCGGGAGTGGAAACGCTCCCGGCTAATGATTCCGCTCTTCCTGAAGCATATGCGGATTTCATCGACGTGTTTAGCAAGACACAATCGGAGGTTCTACCTCCTCACAGACCTTATGATTACCCCTTGTCTCTCCCTGAAACTGAAGCCATGGCAGCATACATCAAAGAAAGCCTTGAAAAAGGATTAATTCGTAATTCTTCGTCCCCCGCTGGTGCCGGTTTCTATTTTGTCAAAAAGAAAGACGGATCCCTGAGACCATGCATTGATTACCGAGGGCTCAATCTCATCACAGTCAAGAATCGATACTCCCTTCCGCTGATCTCCGAACTTTTTGATAGGCTTCAAGGAGCAAAAAAAAATTCCAAGCTAGACGTCCGAGGAGCTTACAATCTTGTATCTTGTTCGCATCCGAGAAGGCGATGAATGGAAGACTGCCTTCAATACCAGAAGTGGCCACTATGAGTATCTTGTAATGCCCTTCGGCTTATGCAATGCTCCTGCTGTTTTTCAGGATTTTATGAATGATGTCTTCCGTGATGTTCTCAACTCTTTCGTAATTGTCTATCTGGACGACATCCTAATTTTTTCTAAAAATCTTCAAGATCATGTCCAGCATACCAGGCTCGTTCTCGCTCGCCTTCGTGTCAATAATCTCTACGCTAAGCTAGAGAAATGTATTTTTCATCAAACCTCTACTGCCTTCTTAGGCTATATAGTTTCAGATAAAGGATTTTCAATGGACCCTGAAAACCTTAAGGCTGTTTTGGATTGACCTCAGCCTAACTCTCTCAAAGCCATCCAGCGTTTTTTGGGCTTCTCCAATTACTATAGGAAATTCATCCGAAAATTTTCTTACCACTGTGGCTCCCATTACTGCCCTTAACAAGAAGGGAGCTGACCCATCTGTATTGCCTCCGCAGGCCGTCTCGTCCTTCGAAACCCTGTAACAAGCTTTCGTCTCGGCACCCATTCTGCGACATCCCAATGTTAGTCTTCCTTTTACTTTAGAAGTTGATGCGTTTGATTGTGGTGCAGGCGCCATCCTGTCCCAGAGATTCTTCCCTCAAGATAAGCTTCATCCATGCATTTTTTTTTTTAATAAGTTTATGCCCGCTGAAAAGAACTATGATGTTTTGTCAATAGAGAGCTCTTGGCTATCAAGATGGCCTTACAGGAATGGCGACATCTCCTGGAAGGCTCCCGTGAACCTATTTCTATATTGACCGATCATAAAAATCTTCTTTATATCGAAAATGCACGTCGTCTGGGGTCTCGTCAAGCCCGTTGGTCACTATTTTTCTCAAGATTTAATTATACTCTGTCTTATATTCCCGGTTCTAAGAACACAAAAGCTGATGCCTTGTCCCGACAATTTTCTCCTGAGGAAACATCCGAAGAAACCCCTGAAAGTATTGTACCCTCTAAGTTTATAATTTCCGCCAACTTATTTGACATTCTCGAAAAGATCGTTGAAGCTCAAACACAAATTCCGAGTGGTCTAGAGGTACCGGAAGGAACTCTTTATGCCGCACCCAGGTTTCATCAAAAGATACTAGAATGGGGCCACTCTGTCCATTCAGCCGGCCATCCTGGCTTCAAAAGAACTTTGGATCTTATCAAGCTTACTTTTTGGTGGCCTAATATGGCAAAGATGATTCATGAATTTACTAGTGCTTGTCCAGTATGCGCACAAAACAAGACTCTTCATCAAAGACCCTCAGGCTTGCTCGTGCCATTGCCAGTACCTGAACGTCCATGGTCACATATTTCAATGGATTTCATTGTGGATCTACCCCCTTTCAGAGGGATGAATACCATTTTGGTCATCGTTGACCGTTTTTCAAAACAGACCCACTTTGTTCCACTCAAAGGACTTCCCTCCTCGCCCACCCTAGCTGATATCTTCACCAAGGAAGTGTTTCGCATCCATGGGATACCTACATCCATAGTCTCGGACCGAGGCACGCAATTTATATCGAAATTTTGGCGTGCTTTCTCCAAGAGACTTGGCATGGCGCTATCCTTCTCATCAGGCTATCACCCCCAGACTAATGGGCAAACTGAGAGACTAAATCAAATGCTGGAACAATACCTATGGTGTTTTATTTCTGATTCACAGGATAATTGGGTTGACCTGCTACCTTGGGCAGAATTTGCAACCAATTCACTTCGTAATGAATCCCCGCACGAAACCCCGTTCTTCGTGAATTATGGTTTCCACCCAAGTCGACTGCCAATCTCAAACATTCCGATAGGAGTGCCGGCGGCTGATGAACGGGTAACTATTCTTCAGGAGTCATGGATCAAGATCCAGTCTGCGCTTCTTAGCGCCGCTCAGAAATTCAAGTTTCAGGCAGACCACCGTCGTCAACTGGCCCCTAATTACAAGCCAGGGGACCGAGTTTGGCTTTCGTCCAAGAACATCAAGTTGAAGTCTCCGACCCTGAAATTGGCTCTCCAATAGGCTCCCCAATTCTTAGGGCCTTTTTTGATCCAGGAACAAATCAATCCTGTGGCATTTCGTCTGCAACTTCCGTCTTCCATGAGGATTCCAAACGTATTCCACGTTTCCTTGTTCAAGCCATTCGTCCATAGCAAACGGTTCCCTGCTAAGACCCATAAACCCAAACCAGTCACGGTCCAAGGACACCCTGAATTCGAAATCCAGACAATCATGGATTCTCGTGTATCCAGAGGAAAGATACAATTCCTTGTTCACTGGAAGGGTTATGGCCCAGAGGAACGCTCTTGGGTACCCAAGGAGAACATCCATGCTCCAGTTCTCTTGGATCGCTTCCATAAGAAATTTCCACAGAAGCCTTGGATGGATCATCCGAGGTCGATCCTGAAGGGGGGGTTCTGTAAGGAATCGGGGGCTGTAACGTGACCCCTCCTTACCCACTACCAGTACTGCAGCTGCTGCTGCCTCTGCCCCTCATCGCTACCCCTGCTGGCGTGCTGCACTTTCTGCTACTCACGCCGCGGCCTCCATCTTGGATTCTCACGCCGGTGTTACAGAGCACGCATCTATCCCTGGCACTTGTAACACGCGCACCATGCCTGCCTCTGCCCCCCCACTCAGCCCGGGAGTTCTTGCCACGCCTCCTGCACTCTCAGCTGAGCCCTGTTACTCCCAGCCTCTCAGGAGCTGCTCCTAGTCACGCCCCTGTCCGGATTGGTGGATACCACTTTAAATACCCTGCCCTGTCACTTCCTCCTTGCTCTGCATAGCTCCTTGCTTCCTGTGTAGCCTGGAAACTGTGTAGTGCTCCTGTTTGTCTTTACCCCTACAGATTTGAACCGGCTTGTCTGACTTACCTCTCTGGCTCCCGACATCGGCTTACCCATCATGATTCTTACCTCTCAGACCCTTGGACACGGAAACTGATTTGACTACGGAACCCTCTATACTCCTGAACACGGCAAGTACAACGACTGTTCTAAATCTTAATCCAGGCCTGGCCATGCTACAACCCCATCCTGGACCTGCTCCTCTGCTGTCGGTGTGTATATTCAACATCCCACCTCAGTACAGGGGACTTGGCCTGGTCTGCGGGCTGCACAGCGTGACACTACGCCAGCGATAAGTTGTACCGAGGATACAGGAGCAACCCCAGAGGCAACACCCCATTGTATAGGTCTCTTGTCTGTCCAGTCTATAATCGGATTGTGTTGTTGGAGCCAAGGAAGGTCTAGAATTACATGTACTGAGGGTGAATGAATAACATCCAGTGAGATTTTTTCCTTGTGACTATCGGTAGTAAGAGAGTAAGAGTAGGACTCTCCAATGAAATGAAGGCTGGCTGGAGAAGACGTCCGTCAATAGCCTCAAGACCCATCGGTATTGATTTCTTGATCAGGGGAATCTTACATTTAGTAGTGAAATCTAATCCACAAAATTTCCCGCAGACCCGGAGTCGATGAAGGCAGAGGCAGGAACTAGTAAACAGGACCCTCAAGGAAGATAGAAAGCATGACCCTGGTAGGTAGACCTTTCTTACTAGGAGGGGAAGAAGACATTTTACCCAATGAGACCCCTTAATACCTCATTGGGTGTTGGCGTTTCCCCACTTCATGGGACAATGAAGCACTCTGTGACCCAACAATCCACAGTAAAGACATAATCCTCCAGTTCTCCGACATTTTTTCTCTGAAGGGGAGAGCGGGTTACTTCCTAACTGCATTGGTGCTGGAGCCTCAAGAGCTGGGAAAGTAGAAGGAGACAGACTGGGGACAACAGCAGTTGGTGTGAGAGAACGTGAGTGATGGCGTTCCAACCTCCTTTCTTGAAGGCGTTGATCCACCCTAATACACATGGAAATAAGATCCTCGAGCATCGTAGGTCTTTCTTCAGCAGCTAATTCATTCTTTAATGTCTCAGAAATACCTTGCCAGAAAGTTGCAGATAACGCCTCATCGTTCCAGCCTGTCTCTGCTGCGATGGTCCAGAGCGTATCTTGCAATTGGTCTGTGACCCTGAGAAATGTGACCCTGAGCATACTGTAACACTTGTGCTGCCCATGAGCATGACAGGACCCTGGTACTGAGGTGGGGCAGTAGTAAACCATGCACCCACAGCAGCGGAACCATGCACCCACAGCAGCGGAAGTGTGTCTGGCAGGCGGATTGTCAAACGGGTCTGGGATGGAGAGAGTGGGTTAGTGGATAATTGCAAAGGTCCAGGAATGGAGTTAAGAATAGTCAAATCTGTTATCCGTGGTCTGGGGTTGGAGAGGTCAGAATCGTGGAAGTCTGTATAGCCATGGTCTGGGTTGGAGATATCTGCAAAGTCGAGGGTGAGCCGGGGTCAGTATCCAGAGAGGTTCCAAGGTCAAGCCGGGTCGTTACACGAAGGTTTGCTGCAAGACAAACACAGGACAAGGCACAACAGCTCAAGGCTACAACAAGTTATGCTCAGCAATGCAAAACAAATATATGATCACCTGCGCTTCATCCATGTAAGGAGCATGCAGCAAGGCAAAAAAATTGGCCATACAATAGTGAAAAACGGAAAGTGAATTCCTGCGCTTCTGCCTAATGGGTTAACAATATATGTGAAATAAATATATATACATGTTGTGCAAATCTATGAGATAAAGGAGACTTTTAGTTACATCCTTTGATCAAATAATGCCCAAGCCTGCCACCAAACGCCAAGGTAAGTCTCATAGGCAGGTCCCTAAACTGACTGCAACTAGTGTTATGTAAAAATGCCCCAAATGGGGTTAAAATGTCCAAACATGTGCTTATATATCTAGTGCAGTTAAAAAAACTGGTTAATACCAGTGAGAACACTTACATGTGAAGTGAATGGTGGTAATACACGGCTCAGCAATGACTGGGAGTGAGAGCAGGGTACTTATGGGAAACAGGAACAAGAAGCAAGGGAGGTGGAGCGGAGGCGCAGCTTCCGCGGAGGCAAGGATTGGCTGCAGGAGACAATTGGGCAAAATGAATACTTTCCACGCAGCTGGGGAGCGGGGCACGTTGTCAACATAACCTGGGGAAGTCCAACCCGTGAGAGTAGCTCCAACAACTTGTTGGCTACTTGCTTCGTCGTTCCTGTTCTCAGGGGGAACGCCTCAGGATATCTTGTTGCATAGTCAACTATTACAAGAATAAACCTGTGTCCTTTCGCAGAAGGTTCTAGAGGTCCTACCAAGTCTACCCCAATCCACTCAAAGGGAACTGACACCAAGGGTAGAGGAACCAAAGGGGCTGGTTTTTGTCCATTCGGAATAGTTAGCTGGCACTCCGGACATGCCGCACATAATTTAGCAATATCACTATGCATCCCAGGCCAATAGAATCGGGACGAAATACGGTCCAATGTTTTATCCCTGCCAAGGTGACCACCCCAAGGGACAGTATGGGCTAGAGTGAACACAGATTTAACAAATGCCTTGAGAACCAATATCTGTCTCGTGACCTCCCCTGTTTGTGTCTGCCTATTCACCCTATACAGGATATCATTTGATAATTCAAAATGGGGGAATACTATCACCCCCTGTGCATTCAATATCTGCACATCAATTTTTACCACTTTATCATACTGTCTAGCAAGGACTGGGTCTTCCCTTTGCCTCTGGTGAAAATCAGGGAGGTATAGGTCTGGTAAATCTCCATGGCCCATATCCCCCTCCCTCTGGCCATCCCCAGCCATCACTTGTGACTTCTGGCTACTAGAATGGTCACCTTGAGATCCAGATTTCTGCAACCAGTCCTGTTTGTCAGAGCGTCTTTGCTTCCGAGTCTTTGGAACCCGGTGTCTACTGGGAAAAAGGTCTGCCGAGAAGGGGAACAGTTTGCCAGGGTTCTCCTGAGCTATAGAGTAAGGCTCCTCGTGAGAGAATGGTGCCATTAGGTTAGAAAAGTAAGGCCAGTCCTGGCCCAGCACAACTGGGGCAGGGAGCCAAGGAGTGACTCCTACTTCGAGGTAGGCCTCCTGACCTTTTACCTGTAGCCGGATTTTGGCCGTCGGATACCGTTTTACATTGCCGTGTATACATTCTATACTCCATGGAGAGTCCAAAGAACACACGTTAGGCGGTAACAGTTCCTGGAAGACCAGAGTTTTCCCAGAGCCCGAATCTACAAGGGCCTGGGCGGTTTTTCCCCCAACCTGGGCTGGAAGTAGCAAGGGCTTGTATTTTCTCCAGTGAAGGCCGGGGCGACGGTCCTGCTAAAGGAACAATCCATCTGTGGACAGTCCACATGCCAGTGGCCTTATTCTCCGCAGGCGGAACATGGAGAGGGTTCCCTCGAGGGAGGGGGCTGTGGATAGCGCTCCGCTGGACAGGATACTGGAGACCAAGCATCTGGTGGGTCCAGCGGGCGACGTCCTTGGAAGTTCCTATCATTTGGCGACAAGCCGACATCAGGAAGGGGATGAGGATGTCGGCGGTGCCCAGCGTTTTGACTTCTTCCTTTTTGGAAGGACTGGTCCTTTCGTGGCACTTGGCGGTTGCGCATGGAGGGGCCGTAGTTTCCACGTTGTTCCAATTTCCCTCTTTGGGTCTCCGCAAGTGCTGGTGAAGTTGGATCCGTCGGGTCCAGGGCACTTGTCTGATCCTCGGCCCCAAGGAAGTCCTCAACGAGTCGGACCGCCAAAGCTAGGGTTTCAGCAGCATGGCGTTTTACCCACAAGCGTGCGGAAGGGGGTATTATCTGTAGGAATTGTTCCAACACCACTTGCTCAAGAATTGCCTCCTTAGTGCGCTCCCCGGGTTGTATCCAGCAAGGTCAAAAGTCCAATAACCGCTGAGCGAGGACCCGGGGTGTCATCTTAGCGGTGTACTTCAGGTTCCGGAACTGCTGCCAGTAGGTCTCGGGTCAGACCTAAGCGATCTAGTATGGCGGCTTTTACTTGTTGGTAGTCCATTGCCTGATCTGCTGGGAGGCAGCGGGGCCAAAGCAGTTGCCCAGTGATCTGCATCCCAGCCCTGAGCTTCGGCAACCCTTTCAAATGTCAGTAGAAAAGCCTCTGGATCCTCGTTCTGAGCCATTTTCCTCAGGAGGACCGGGGGGTTGTTTGCAAGTTCTGGACTGGCAGACCCCTGGAATTGAGTCAGCAGCTTGGCCATCCGCTCATCCTGTGCTGCTTGCTGCTGGGTTAGGAGATGGGTTTGCTGCTGCAATAGTAGGTGGGCCTGCTCCTGCATTAACAGTCTTTGCTTTTTGGTCTGCTACTGCATTAACAGTCCCTGCTGTCTGGTCTGCTCGCATAGAAACTCTTAAAAATTCTTCAATTTTTCTCATTTTTGTGTGTGTGGCCTCTTAAAATCCAACTTCTAAAACCATATGTTGCAGGGTACATGCAACCACACACGCGGGTTCTCTTGATAAGGCTTATTTATTGAGCCTTAAAAACATACAGCACACAAAAACAAAATAGCTTCTCTTCAGCATACAAAAACAAAATAGCTTCTCTTCAGCAGACAAAACAAAATAGCTTCTCTTCAGCATAGAAAACAAGGCAGCTTCTCTTCAGCATGCAGGACACAGACAGTTCATCACACATGTACTTTGAAAACAGACCTTAGAGCAGTAATCTCTTCAGTGTTTCAGTCCTTTCTCCTGACCAGCTAGCCTGCATGTGTGTACAGCCTGGGGGTTTTAAAACACCTTGATTATGCAGCTGGGGTCAGACTAATTAAGCAGCCCTTCTCAACTTAAACTTAACCTCGTCACTGCTGCACTCAAGCCTAAACATAGGTTTGCCAGGTATATGGCTGGTGACGTTCATTCACCCTGTCACACCTATTTTGCACACTCTCACTTTAATAGTCACTTGTTTCCTAGCTCAGGGTTGGAATGTGCAGAACATTTTGTCCATATCCGGAAAAATATGTGCCCACTTTAGCCGATTGGACACAGCCTGTAATGCCCTGTCTAGGCTGCAGGGGCAAAACAGTGCATTCTCACCAGTGAAAAATGGAGCATTACATGCTGAAATTCAAAATTACATATGCTAGAGCAGCAGAAGGCAGTTCAATATTAATGGAGCAGTCAGGCAGCTAGATGAGGCTTTTCTGCAGCCTAGACATCTGATGGAAAAGCTGTGTAGACTGCTAAGGCCCTTTGAAGAATCCACAGCTCTTGTAAGCAGAAACCAGATTATCCCTCTAATTTTCCTCCTTGAAAAATCATTAATTAATATGCAGCATAATGATGACGACTTTGATGAGGTTGAAATGGTAGCAATATTTGATATATTTCTTGAATGCCTGATAAATGTCTGTGTTGTCAGTATCAAACAGAGAGATGGATACATTCAGGTTTCACTTTTAAACCCTTGCTTCGAAGAACAAATGAATGAAGACAAGTGGCAGCGCACAACCAGGAAAAACTCCACGGGGGTAGGCAAAGGTAGCTTGAAAATTATATTTATTACATTGAGTGGATAAAAAACACTCTAACGCATTTCGCGCCCGGTGACACTTTGTCAAAGATATGGATACATCCCTTTGACAAAGCGCCACTGGTTACGAAACGCGTTAGAGTGTTTTTTATCCACTCAATGTACCAAAAAATATAATTCACAGGCTACCTTTGCCTACCCCCATGGAGTTTTTCTTGGCTGTGCGCCGCCACCTGTCTTCATTCCTTTGCTGTCTCTGTCCGGATTGGAGCACACCTGCTGCGGTTTACTCTGCAAAGAAGAAAACTCAGTGAGTACCTTTTACCAACGCATTATTATCAACATACTTATGTGACAAGTTACAACTTTGTTGATAGATTGCCTCTTCAAGCAAGTCATTGCTGTATCATCATATATATAAAGAAGATGTTACAATGTTACAATGCCCACTGAACTGATATCTAAGGTCTTTACAAAGGAATTACTTTCATTCATTTAAATCATTGCTGCATGTCATTCTCTGACCTCTTTTGTAACTGGTTTCTGATGCCCTGTTTTGGTTTGGCATACACCAAACGTATTATCTCAAAGAACAAATGAAATTCTTTTTGCCCCAATTGATTATGTCCAGGTAGAGATTGAAAAGGAGGAAAGACAGAAAAGTAGGTTCTGTCAAGATTTTCTCCCACCGTACTCCTATCCGACCTGTGGGGCACACAGAGTTGTTAGGTTCAGGCCCAGAACTGGTTAGAATCAGAAAAGTCAATTAGGCCATCTGCAATCCTAGTTTGGCTATAAAGCTCCACCCATCCTGTTTGGTCTTTGCTTGTCAAACTTTCTGTTTACAGGTCAGGAGACAGGTTATTATTATTCCCATGTGCTGCAACTTTCCCTGTTGCTTTATTTTCAGGTTTCAAGTTTCACTGATTAGTGGGTACTTTCTTATGTGTTACCTGGTACAGTATTTCTCTTGCACTATTTCTGTCCCATGTTTATTATTTTGTCTCTTGTTACCATTGCTTTTGCATGTACTGTAGCATACCAGCTTCTTGCAGTTTACTTTAGTTTGTCTAGTTTTTCCCTTAACACATTGTGCCCTCCCCCCCCCTGTTTTTTGTCTGTCCCTTAGCTCCCATAGCTTTTTAGTGTAGCCCTGCACATTTTACAGTTTCCATTTTGTTTTTCCTGTCATCATTTTTGTTACATTCAATTATTTCAGTCTTATATATTTCGGTCTCCAGTCTTTATGGGTTTCCATGCTACCTCTTAGGGTTCCATACATCCTGATAGATTGACATGTCCGAGTTATCAGTCCCTCCTAGGTATGGTACATGGATCCCACCAAAATACAGCTGGCTAAGCTAGCCAAAACCTTTCAGGACATGCAGAGATTTGTCATCATCCAGAGTAGTTATAACGAGTAGTTAACTGCTAGAATGTATAGTTTGCAGTCTCAGGTAACATCTTCTATCGATGGAGGAGTGCCACAAACTGTTCCAACTTCCTCCAATTCTATTCCATGAGGGTCCCTGTAACAGGGGACTTATCCCTGTTCAGAAAACTTGTCTCTAATCCAGCAGTGTGCTGGTTAATTGACCAGCACCTGGCTGATTGGAGGTATGTTAGAGAAAAGGCTCCTCCTTAGACAGGAAGGAAGACTCCAGAGCCACACGTGGGCTGAACCAGGAAGGGACAGAGAGGTCTTGAGCAGCTGTATACTGACAGCCAGGCAACAAAATAATAAGGGGGAGAACACTTCTAAAACCTGAAAGCTGAAAGTGCCTTATGACAAAAAGGCTGCGCCAGGACAGCAGAGAAGGATTCGCCCTACAGCTACCAGAGAGACAGATAAGACTTTACTTTCTAAGACTGTTGTATATCTGCACATATCAAAATATATGTTTGGGGCTGGGAAACATGCTAATCTAAAGGGAGTTGTGGACTGCATAAGTTTAACTAGAAAAAATCCCAAGTGGAACAGAAGCTTTGTTTGACCCCTTATTTGCATATATTTGCTGATTTTCTTGTTTTAAAGAAGCAGGCGCAATAAAAGCCTTATTTAATTTCACCCTAAAACCAGTCTCTATTGCGTACCTTTGCACACGTCTCTTACATATGGTGTCAGAAGTTGGGATGAGAGGTGGCCCTTGAAGTTCAAAGGGGCCCCGGAGACTGTCTGTGAATTTTTTTGTGCTTTTGCCTGCATTGTTCCTGCAAACAGCCTGAGCAACAAAGCAAAGAATCACATGCAGCAGAGACCAGAACTAAAGGGATACACATCCAGGCAGGAAATCTACACTGCACTGAAGAAAGCCACAAAACCACAAAACCACAGATGGACTCTTTTCCCCAATCCCAAGAGGAGAGAGAGAGACTGCTTAAGCAGGTAAACCTTACTTGCCTATCACAATAATGTGTAATATGGTTGTTGAAAAAGGGGCTTTGCCTTCCAGCCGTAGTCAAGGTTCAAGAAGTAAGTTAGTGCTTCAGAGGAGCTAGGCTTTGTTGTTTTCGTAAAAAAAAAAAATTGCGCTGAAGCAGTGATTAGAGACGGTGACCCACAAGCGGTACTGATTCTGGAAGTAAAGGCTGCCACATTGCATAGGACTACCAGCCGTGAATGGAGTATATGCAGAAAAGTGTGAAAATTGATGCAAGACTGTGCTGAAGCAGGGAAACTTTTACAGAAGGTGACCGATGCAAGGTAGTGATTCTGGGAATTTAAAATGGCCACCCAGCTGAAGTCAAATACAGACTCTGCAAAAATGGGGAAGAAAATGTGTTCCTGGTGTAAAGAACCCAACCACACAGAGCAGTGTCCCTTCAGGACATATTCAGACGATGAGAGTGAATGCATGCACAGTACCGCTAATATTGTAAAACATACCCAAGGGAACAAAAAATCTACAGAGATGCCTGTGAGAGCTGCGACCTCTACAAGCAAAATAGACCCACCTGTAGGAATACCACAATTTGGGGTTCTAGCAAATACAGTGATAACAGTTGCAATAGCGCCTCCTGCGGTCAGGAAGAAAAATACACCTGGTCGCCCCAAAATGGAGGACAAGATGCGGCATTCCTGTAATGAACCCTACCCCACGGAAGAGTGGCCCTTCCGGTCCGATAAGGAGGAAGACATCTCTTACGGGGAACCCAAACTGAATCACACCCACAGAACACCCCAAGAATGGTGGGGGTGCCTGAACTCGGTACGAACCGAAAAGACCGCTCTCTATGATGACGAATGTGATCGGCAGGAAGAAGAGCGGAAAACATGGTGGATAGAGTGAAGCTGCTGAAATTTCAAATAAAGACGGAGACCCCAGTGTCCCTGATGGGACGGAGTCGTCAAAAACAAAAAGGCGGAAAAAGAAAAAGAAAAAAGGGTCTTCACCATGGAAGGAACAGACACATCTGCAGATCCCCCAGAGGAAAAGGGGGTCCGAGATGCCCTGCAGCCTAGAGAAAATGGAGAAATCGTCCCGCGGATGACCGAAAATCCAGAGGGCCCAAGGCAGAAGTCGTGTACCCCAAAGAAGTGTCTGTCCGGTGCTAATAGTGAGAAACCCTCAACCAACCATACCAGGGAAGCGGAGCCAGAACCAATGAGTGACATCCCTTGACCAGCCCTGAAGATGCCCTGAAAATTGCCAGGCGTGACTGTGATCTGCTCCAGGAACAATTGAAACTGGAGAGGGAAGATAATGCTGTGCTACAGAAGACTGTTCTCGCAATGTACTCTGAATCTGGAACAGAATTAGGCGATCGCAAGTCCGATCTAAACGCTGCAAACACTAATAATGCCACCATGGTGGAAAAGCAGAGCCAATCCGATAAAATGATGGCTAAGCTGAAGCGGAAGTATGAGGAGGCACTGAAGGAGATTACAGTCTTTCAGCAAGAGGTTCACACTCTTCACGTAGAGCTGAATGCCTCACAACAGGAGGTCAACAGTGTCCCTACAGAGGTGGACGTATCTCAGAAGGAGGTTCATACACTCCGCAGTGTGCTGGATGCCTCACAGCATGATATCAACAGCTGCCGCACAGAACTGGAAGTCTCAAGAAAGGAACTTCACAGTCTCGCTGAGGAGCTGGAAATTTCAAAGAAAACTATCCTCCATCTTAAATTAGATCTCAAAGTCTCTCAGAAGGAGCTTCAGACCCTCAACCTGGAGATGGAAGTCTCACGCCAGGAGACAGCCCGCCTCTAAACAAGCAGATGTGCGAAAATGGAAGGTGGACTGCAAGGAGGCCCTGAGTAGTACAGAGACTGAAAAAAGAGAAAATGTAAGATTAAAAAAAGACAATTCTGAGTTGACAGACCACGTCAATGGAAAGAATGAAAAGCTGCACGAGCTTGAGAAAATAAAGAAACGGTTGGAAGATGAAAAGTTGGAAGCAGAGCACCGACTGCAGAACCAACTGCAAGGTCTGCAAGGTCTGCATACACACCTCCAGAATGCAGAGGAGAAGCAGCAAACTCTGCAGGAAGAGAATCTGCAGGCTGCTAAGGAAATACAAGTGCTGCAGGAACTTCTGATTACCCAGTGTGTCCTCGCAAAGCAGCATGATAAACTGAAGGCTACTCTGACAATCACCAAAGCATCGCTAGAGGCTAAGCTTAGAGGCCAGGTGACTCGGTAAAAGAGGGAGTGCATAAAGGTCCAGAAACTGAGACGAGTATCTGCGGCCCAAGTGAAGAGGTTCACAGTGCTCCACAAAATAATGAATGATAGGTGGAAGCAAGCTCAGAGAAAGCACAGGGAAGAAATAAAGACCCTGAAAGGAGAATGGCAGGATACACTCAAGAAACAGAGTGAGACTCTGCAGACCAGTAACTTACAGATTCCCCAAGCATCGGTATCCCACAGTAACTAATACCCGTGAGGACAAGGGTACAGTGAGAGCTGGGGACATCACTCACCTTCAAAACAAGATTACGAAGTTTGAGCCACCTAGGAAAGCACTAGCCAAACCTGCAGCTACCCAACAGGCAACAAACAGAGGTAGGAGTGCAGAATCAAAGCTAGAAGAATCCTTAGCTGAGGAAGCTGAAAAGATAGGACGTTCTCTGCAAATGGACCTGGAATCGCAACACCATCCCAAAGAAGCGGAACTGGCAACTACATTGAAGTGCAGGAAAACAGCTTCAAGAACTGAGGGCTCAGGTGGCTGTTCTTGGGTGCTCTTGTGATACCATGAAGTAGACATTTGGTGCTAAAGTAGAGTACATGGGAAAGATGGCGAGAGAAAACGATTTGCATAAACGCTCTGCAACTGTCGCCATACAGTCTGCCTATAAAAAGAGGAACGCCCGACACAGGGGAAAGCTGATGACCACGTGGTCAGTAGAAAGTCTGTACTTGGAAAAAGTTCTCCTTGAGCAACTAAGGACTGCTGATCTCAAGCACCTTCTGGAGGAGACACTACTAAACTGGAGGAAGGGCTCCAATCCCAGCGGGACTGAGGGTTCTCCTCCATCCACTCTCATTCAAGTCACGAGATATCTCAAATGAGAGTGGAAGGATGGGCTTTGGCCGTGGCAAGCCCGAGCTTCCCACAAACAAGGGAGGTATGTAACAGGGGACTTATCCCTGTTCAGAAAACTTGTCTCTAATCCAGCAGTGTCCTGGTAAATTGGCCAGCACCTGGCTGATAAGAGGTTTGTTAGAGAAAAGGCTCCTCCTGAGACAGGAAGGGAAGACTCCTGAGCCACACGTGGGCTGAACCAGGAAGGGACAAAGAGGTCTTGAGCAGCTGTATACTGACAGCCAGAGAATAAGACAACAAGCGGGAGAACACTTCTAAACCCTGAAAGCTGAAAGTGCCTTAGGACAAAAAGGCTGCGCCAGGACAGCAGAGAAGGATTCCCCCTACAGCTACCAGAGAGACAGATAAGACTTTACTTTCTAAGACTGTTGTATATCTGCACATATCAAAATATATGTTTGGGGCTGGGAAACATGCTAATCTAAAGGGAGTTGTGGACTGCATAAGTTTAACTAGAAATACTCCCAAGTGGAACAGAAGCTTTGTTTGACCCCTTATTTGCATACGTTTTATGATTTTCTTGTGTTAAAGAAGCAGGCGCAATAAAAGCCTTATTTAATTTCACCCTAAAACAAGTCTCTATTGCGTACCTTTGCACACGTCTCTTACAGTCCCCTGGCCTTCAAGCGGCCAGTGGGGTATCACCTATTCCACATTACTTTCCCTTTAGCATCCACACAATGGGGTTTTGGGGATCCACAGAAATACCAGATATTTTTGACCCAATGTCAATTTAATTTTGTGAATTTAAACAGCCACTGCTATACAATCTAGATCAGTTTCAAGCAGAATTTCAGCGAAAATCTCCTAGACTTGCAGATAACTAACTTCTAGAGCTTCGGCAGGGCAACAAAGACATTTTGGCATATCTTACCCAGTTCAATTGTCTAGTGCTAGAATTCACTTGTCCTGAAGATTAAAGAGCTTCTATCCAAATTTGAAGAATGGAGACTTTACCTGATGAGTGCACATCATCTGGTTACTGTGTATACAGATTATCGGAACCTCCCGTTCCCCAAATCAGATTGTCAATTGGAGACAGTAGCAGCATCGATATCCAAGCAGGGGTTCAGCAACGGGAAGTCAGGTGCGCTCCGCTTCAGCGAAGGAGCAGCAGCGCGGGAGTGACCTCTGCACAAGGAGTGGGAACGGCCCATGGTACTGGTCACCGCGAAGGGAGAAGGCGGACCGGGCTAGGCACACCGCAGGGCAGCACTTGCAAACCAGTGCTTCAGCGCAGGAGTACAGAACGGGCCTCTGTGAGGAGAGAGAGCAGCAGACCTCAAGACTCAGAAGACAGGCCTCTGCTATGGGAAAGGCAGCAGGCCTCAAGGAACGGGGGACTGAAGGATACACTGGGAATCCAATGCTTCAGCTTTCGAACCAGGACACGGCCTCTGCAATTGAGGTACACAGCAGGCCCCAGGAACAAGAAACCAGGAACCAGAACTGGGAAACAGTAACAAGACGGCCAAACAGGTATCATGTGGCAAACACGGTTACATCCTATGACAATGAACCGAGGTAATGTAAGAGAGCAGTATAAGAAGGCCAGCGGGCCAATCCCATGAGAGAGGCGTGAGAGCATTCCTCCAATGAGAGAGCACCGAGGCAGGACTGCTGTAATTGCATGCACATGTGCTAGTGCTTGTAATTCCAGGAGAAGTGTAGTCTGAGAGCTCACCAACACTGCAGGAATGAGCTCCAGCAGAAACCAGGAACGGATTCCTCACAAAGGGATCTGTTTGATACCTAAGATGGCCACTGCCATGAAGTGACATCCTCCTCACAGAAGCAATCATTAGCATCTTACTTCCTGGAAAATCCTGCCCTTACCCCTCTGACAGGATGTAAGTCTCACTATCGCTCCCATTGCCAGCAGCTGCGGCTGGCCTTTAAATAGCAGGCATGTGCTACCTGACGTTGCTCGTGCAAAGTAGTCCCTGTTTGACACCTGCCTGGACTGGATTACCATCTGCCTTGTTCCTGTCCGGTTCCTCCTGAGTCCGTTCCTGAGTGTGTTCCTGAGTCTGTTCCTGAGTCTGTTCCTGAGTCCTGAGTCTTCCCCTTGCCTGTGCCTGCAACTTAACTGGAACCGGACCTGTCTTCCCCTGCATCCCAGGTTTCAGATCCCAGGCCAAGGTCGTGTTCCTAATCCCTACCTCTACCCTGTGGGTCCATATCCTGTCCTGCAGTCAGCAGCGTTACAGTTACAAGAGATCCAGCAAGCCAGCATGCCATGTCACATGCCATCTGATTACTCTGGGTCCAAGAACAACCCACCTGAGAACTCAGAACAGGTCTACCCTATCATGGTTCAGCACTATATCAACCTACTATGGATTTGCAACAAAAGGCGTTGATGGTGTCACAATTCCTCTCTGGCAAGTCATCTGGGAATTTCAAAGGCCTTGGCAACTTCATACAAAGACAGCTCTGGTGGATGGGCATGAACACTAATGTACAAGATTACGTGCATCCTTGTGACATCTGTATTTGACAAAAAACAACAGAATGGCTCTGCAAGGTCTATTGATGCCTATAGCTCCACCACCCACTGCATGGCACACCTTATCTTTAGATTTTGTGGTTGAACTATTTAAGTAAAGGGGTTATGACACTATCTTGGTGCTTGCCGACTTGTTCACCAAGATGAGTCATTTTATTCCAACTAAAGGAATACCATCCGTGGAACATCTGTTACAACTGTTTCTGCAGAACAAAGTATGCTTTCATGGAGTGCCATCCATATTGATCTCGGACAGAGGTTCACAATTTACATCACGCTTCTGGAAAGCTTTCTGTTCCATGGTCGACAGTGACTTACTGTAAATCTCACTTCCAGTTATCACTGGCAATCCAAAGAGTAAACCAGCTCCTGGAACAATATCTGAGGTGTCATTTGCAATAAGGAAGTTCCAACTGCCTAGAATTGCTATGGATTGCAGAATTTGCATATAGTAACATTGACCATTCCGAGTTTAAATATTCCTCATTCTTTTGTGTCTTTGGGGTTCATCCTAGAATAATTCCACAATGAATTTCGGATAATCCTACCTTATGCTTAGTCGAGGAAGTCCATAGTATAATGCTACAGACATTCATAATCGCTCCAGAAAAATGTAATTAAAGCTAAGGAATCCTACAAGAACATTTCAGATAAAAAGCGAAGATCAACTCCTCAGTATGTTGTGAGTGATGAAGTTTGGCTATCTCCAAAAAACTTAAAGCTATAAGGTCCCTGGAAATTTCATGCATGGTTTATTGGCCCATTCCCGGTTGAAAAATATATCAACCCTGTAGCTCTTAAATTACAATTTCCTGTTAACATGAAAATTCTTTGACAAAGCGCCAAGAGCTCGAAATGCATCAGAGGTATTCTACTATGCCATTCTCCATGTTGTCACCCGTTTTTCAAGAAATAGTTTTTAATTAATTTGCCTTGTGCCTAGCCCCCATTTTTCCGCTGTGCTCCATTTTTCCACACATTAGATTTTCCTCTTAAAACTAAAAGGTCCCAGGAAATTTCATACACTACCGACACACTTTATTGAAGTGTGGTCGGTACCGCAAGCCGGGAAATCTCCCGGCTTGCTAGTGGCCGCCCCTCGGCGTGCCGCGCGTCATAGACGCGCGGTCACGCATCATCGGGAGCGTGCGCCCCCTGCACGCGTGTCCAGGGGCTCCCCGAGGGAGCCCTGGTGTCCCGCGATCGCGGGACAGCGGCAGGGGGTTCCGGGGGACCCGGCGGACCCGGCAGCGGTAGGGAGAGCGCCCCGATCGGAGGGCGCTCTTCCGCTGCTTCGGCGTGCGCCCGTCACACTCGGGCGCGCGCCAGGCTACTGCTGCGGCACAGAACGGGCAAATGCTCGAATAAACTGTGCCGCAGCAGTACATGGTTTATTGGCCCATTCCTGCTTGAAACATATATCAACGCTGTAGCTCTTAGATTGTTCCATGTCTCACTACTTAAGGCCGCGAGTATAGTGCCCACGACGGGCGATGCGATGTCGCCCAAAAACAAATACATTGCCGCCGCGTGCGCTTATAGTAAGCGCAACGGCGACAATGCGACAGAGCGACGTCGCATTGCGAATTTTGGTAGCTGGCAATATTTGATTTTTCAAGGGCTGTCACCTCATGTGACAGCCCCTGAACCAATCAAATGCCAGTACGCCCGCGACGCCACCGCAGAGCGAAATATAACTTTCGCTAGTGGCGACGGGTGACGTCACCCATCGCGTCGCCTGTCGCGGGCACTATACGCGCGGCCTAAGCCATTATCACCTAAAGTAAGACTAACCACGCGTCCCGAACCTGAGGTCTTTGACTAGTGGGAGTTTGAGGTTCGTAACATCCTGGATTTCAAGTATCAGAGGGGGAAAATTATTTTATTTGGTGGATAGGGTAAGTTAAGGGCAAGAAGCAAGGTCATGGGGAACGGCACTCAGGTTTATGTATGCATTTTCCCAAGTACGCCGAACCAGTGCTTAATTCTTGAGCCAGGCGTGGGGAGTTGGTATGCATCAGCAAGATATGATATGCAGTTAAAGAATTAGCTGGTAGTAGAATCACTTGAGACAGAGCAGACTTCAGGGGAGGAGCGCCATCTAGCAGTCTGGCCCGGAACTTCCAGTGTCTGCTTCTAGAGTGTGAACCTCACCTCATGCTTCTCTGCTCTTGCCTCAAGTGATTCTTCTACTGGATATTTTTTTAAGCCAGGGACTCGCCGCCACCGCATACAATCTCCCCATTACTGTGTCCACCCAGATAAGCTAGAGGAGGGGATATGGGATTGAAGATCTGAGGGGGACTGAGGAGATCTGAAGATGCTGAGGGAAACTGGGGGAGATCTGAGTATGATGAGGGAGACTGCGGGAGATCTGAGGGGCACTGGGGAGATTTTAGGTTGCTAAGGGGGATTGTGGAGATCTGAGGGGACTGAGGGATATCTGAGGATGATGAATGGGAATGGGGGAGATCTGAGGATGCTGAGGGGGACTGGTGGAGATCTGAGGGGGACTGGTGGAGATCAGTGGGGAAATGAGGGATATCTGAGGATGATGAGGGGGACTGGGAGAGATGTGAGGGGGACTGGGGAAGATCTGAGGATGATGAGGGGGATTGGGGGAGATGTGAAGGGGACTGGGGGAGATCTGAGGATAATGAGGGGGACTGGGGTAGATGAGCATGATGAGGGGGGCTGGCAGAGATGTGAGGGGGCTGGGGAGATGTGAGGGGGACTGGGGGAGATCTGAGGAGGACATGGGGACTGGGGGAGATGTGAGGATGATGAGGGGGACTGGGGGAGGTGTGAAGGGGACTGGGGGAGATCTGGGAGTGATCTGAGGATGCTGAGAGGGACTAGGGGAGATCTGAGGATGATGAGGGACTGAGGGACTTATGTGGGGAATGGATGAGATGTGAGGGGAACTGAGGGAGATCTGAAGGGGACTGGGGGAGATAACAGGATGCGGTGGGGGAACTGGGGGAGATGTGAGGGTGACGGGGGAGATCTGAGGGGGACTGGAGGAGATGTGAAGATGATGAGGGGGACTGGGGAGGTCTGAGGGGGATGGGGGAGATCTGAGGGGAACTGGAGATGTGAAGATGATGAGGGGGACTGGGGAGGTCTGAGGGGGACTGGGGAGGTCTGAGGGGGACTGGGGAGGTCTGAGGAAGATGAGGGGGACTGGTGGAGATCTGAGCAAGATGAGGGGCACTGGTGGAGATCTGAGGAAGATGAGGGGCACTGGTGGAGATTTGAGGAAGATGGGGGGCACTGGTCGAGATCTGAGGAAGATGAGGGGCACTGGTGGAGATCTGAGGAAGATGAGGGGCACTGGTGGAGATCTGAAGAAGATGAGGGGCACTGGTGGAGATCTGAGGAAGATGAGGGGCACTGGTGGAGATCTGAGGAAGATGGGGGGCACTGGTGGAGATCTGAGGAAGATGAGGGGCACTGGTGGAGATCTGAGGAAGATGAGGGGCACTGGTGGAGATCTGAGGAAGATGAGGGGCACTGGGGGAGAGATGAGGAAGATGAGGGGCACTGGGGGAGAGATGATGATGATGGGGACTGGGGGAGATCTGATGATGATGGGGACTGGGGGAGATCTGATGATGAGGGGGTCTGGGGGAGATCTAATAATGATGAGGGGGAGATCTGATGATGATGTGGGGATAGCTGATGATGATGGTGATGATGAGGGGGAGATCTGATGATGATTAGGGGTAGAGCTGATGATGGTGATTTTTCACTATGTAAAAGCGTTAAGATGAGAGAGAACCGGTTGCTAACATTTCTGAATCCCACCACCAGTTCTGACGCATCTACTCTCAAACATGATTCATCTAGTTATTTCCTAGCTACTAAATTAACAATGGACTAATTATGCACAATGCACTAAGAGTAGAAAGCTAAAAAGCTGCATATTATAAAAAAAAGAATCAAACAAAACCAAACCCTGGGCGTACAGCCCATATTCTAATCTAAACCTTCAATACATAAGATGTTATGTACCAACTTATGTTCCGCTCTGTCTCATAAACAATAAAATGTTAACCCTAAATGTTATTCTTTCTCACATCCCAACATTGGTTTTAAAAACTAACATTACAGAATTTTTGGGAACAAATGGATTATAGCAGACAGGATGGATTTTGAATGACATAAATCAAATAGAGTCCATATGGGACTCAAAATCACAGAAAGCCACCTTCAAAACTAACCAATCTTGTTTGATCTTTGCTTGTCTTTGCTTGTAAAACTTTCTGTTTATTGGTCAGGAGGTAGGTTATTCTTATTTCCTCACGCTGCAACTTTCCCTATTCATTTGTATTCAGTCTTCCAGTTCCACTGATTATCAAGTACTTTCTTATTGTTATCTGGTATTTCCTTTGCACTATTTTTGTTCCCTGTTTTTTATTTTGTCTCTTGCTACTATTGCTATTGCATGTAGCATTGCAGCTTCCTGCAGTTTAATTTAGTTTGTCTAGTTTTTCCCTTAGAATTTTGTCTCCCTCCCTTGCTTTTTGTCTATCCACTAGTTAACATAGCTTTTTAAGTGTGTAGCTCTGCATATTTACAGACTCCATTTTGTTGGTCCTATCTTATTTTTGTTACATTAAATTCTATCAATTTTTATATATTTCTGTTTCCTGTCTATTGTGGGTATCCATGCTACCTCAAAGGATTCCATATATCCTGATAGGATCATAAAGGGCGGCATCAGTGGGGACACATTCCCCACCGAAACCTAAAACACGGATGTCATCATCACCATCTACACTGTTTGTTCCTTTTCAGGCCTCAAGTCAAGTGGGTTTTGGAAGATGGGGTGTTGGTAGGGTTGGGGTGGTGGCAGTAACAGCAGCAGAGGTCGTGGCCCATCAATATGGTAAATGCTCCATCACTATGGAATGGTTTGAACTACAGTAGAGACACATCTAATGATACTAGTTATATGGATATGGTTGAGGTGTATATGGGTGATAGTTAATTCCTACCTCCTGACTATGAGCCTCTTGAATACTGGGCTGCTAAACCAGAAAAATGGCCTGCTCTTGCAATGGTGGCAGTGGGGTTTCTGAGTTGTCCTCCTTCAAGTGTGTAGTCAAAGAGAGTTTATGACGCAATCCTAACTGACTGCTGGACTAAACTGTCATGTGGTAGACTGGAAGACAACGTTTTCAAGATTAATCAACATCTGATTCCTCAGAACTATGGAGATCCTGCACCAAACATTCAACAAGCTCAGGAGCTGACTAATTACTTAGATAACAAAACCTCTGTCACCACTCTATCTCTAATATAATGCTTAAAAAAAGACCATGCAACAATAGCTGTTTGCGCATCTCCATGGCAGAGATACTGTCAATTAGCACAATTAGTACTAGTGGTGCATACCTGTAACGATGCTCTCACCACAAACAAGACATGACCGCGAGGCCGAGGTGGGGATTTGATCAACTCCAACCCACAGCCGCGAGGGAATGTCTGGAGTGTAGATAGGTCGAGGTAGCTGGGTCGGGGTAGGAGAGGTCAGGATGGTCAGTGATATGTGCCGAGGTCTGGATTGGAGAGGTATGGATCATTACAGGTACTTTTGCCAAAGGTTGGGATTGGAGAGGTGCGGATCATCATGGGTAAGCCAGGGTCAGGAGCGGAGTGGTATGGATCGTCATTGGTAAGCTGGGTCAGGAGCGGAGAAGTGCGGAATCCAAGAAACAAGCAAAGTCAGGCAACACAGGACAACACAGGCAAGGCTCCGACAGGAGGCAGGACTGCCGTGAATACAGCGTACATAAACAAGGTTATGCTCAGCCAATGTGCCAGAGGGCAGGTTGAGCATATATAGGAAGAATAGACCAATGAGGAGGAAGCATACTCCCTAGTATGCATGGCTGTGGTTGCCTGATGGCGACTGCACAGTTGTATCCCTTTAGACAGAGGAGCAAGGAAGCTTCAGTGCGTGTGCCGAGCATAGCGGGTGCGTGCTGTGCAGCGATGATGTCACTGCGTGAGCGAAGCCTGGAGGCGAGACCAGCAGGAACGGCATTTAGTGCGGTCCGCGTGCACCCCTAGAAGGAACGCTGGCATTCTCCGGTCCACGAGATGCGCTGCAGGATGCAGAAGAGGCACGATGTCCGGTCGCAGGTCTAGGCAGGTAGAGAGCGCGCCAGGGCGCAAATGACAGATCCTTACAGTACCCGCCTTCAGGAGTGACCTTCGGGCAACTCCAGGAAGGTTTGTGAGGATATCTCTGGTGGAAGAGTCGTAGGAGTCTGGGAGCATGAAGACGGTGGTGGGGAAACCAAGACCTTTCTTCAGGTTCGAAACCCTTCCAGTGCACCAGGTACCTCGTACTCCTGTTGGCCTTGTACGAGCAGAGGAGGAGGAGGAGGCGAGGATGAGTCAGAAGAGTGGGAATTCAGGATAACTGGCTTCAGTAGGGAGACATGAAAGACAGAGGATATCCTCATGGATGGGGGGAGATGTAGCCGGTAAGCGACCGGGTTGACCTTCTCAGTACTCTCAAATGTTCCTATGAATCTAGGTGCCAGTTTCAGCATAGGATCCTTGAGTTTGATATTTTTAGATGACAATCACACCTTGTCTCCTGGTTTAAACTCGTAAATCTTTCTTCAGTGGCGATCCGCCTGTGCCTTTTGTCTGGTAGTTGCCGTCTTCAGATTCTCTTGGATCCTTCTCCACAGCTTTTGAAGATTATTGATTCTGGCATCTTCTGCTGATACCATGGAAGTGGAAGTAGAGATGGTAGAAGTAATGAGTTAAATCCATAATTAATGAAGAGCAACTCTGTGGTGGATTCATTGCGCAAATTATTATGCGCGAACTCGGCCCAGGGAAGGAGCTCAGACCAGTCGTACTGAGTATCAGAAACAAAACACCAGATATATTGCTCCAGGGACTGGTTGTTCGCTCAGTCTGGCCGTTGGTTGGGGATGATACCCTGAAGAAAAATGTAGCGCTATTCCTAGTTGCTGGCAGAAGGAGCACCAGAACTTGGATATGAACTGTGACCCTCTATCAGAGACTATGACTAATGGTACCCTGTTGAGGCGAAAGATTTCTTTGATAAAGATGTCTGCTAATTTGGGAGAGTTGTGAAGGCCTTATAATGGAATAAAATGAGACTGCTTAGAAAAGCGATCTACCACAACTAAGATGTTGTTCATCCCTTTAGATGCTGGCAGTTCGACTATGAAGTCCATGGATGGGAAGCAGTTGAAGGAGTCCTGGTGGTTTATTCTGAAAGAGTCTTATTCCGAGCACATGTCGGGCACGCAGCAACGAACTCCTTGATGTCCTTTTGCATAGCAAAAGGTCCGCTGCACGAGATCCATGTTCCTTCTAGTATCTGGATGTCCAGAAAGTTTAGAAGAGTGACTCCATTCAATAACCTTCTTCCGATGAGGTGGTGGGGTAAACAATCGACCATAAGGAACTACGAGATCCTCCGAAATGTGAGCTTGCTTTTGTACGATGTCTTTCAAAGCATCAAACATGTTGGCAGAAAGAATATATTTGGAGGGAAGAATAGGTTTCTGCTTATCCTCAGTTTTGTTGTCTATCAGGAACTGGCGGGAGAGAGCATCAGCTTTGGTATTTTTTGAACCTGGAAGAAAAGAGATAATAAAATTTAATCGTGAAAAGAAAAGTGACCACCTGGCTTGATTGGCCCCTAAGCGTCGAGCACCCTCGATATAGAGCAAATTCTTGTTGTCAGTGAGAATAGTGATAGGGTTCTCTGTACCTTCCAACAGATGTCTCCATTCCTCCAGAACTAATTTGATTGCAAGGAGTTCCAGATTACCGATGTCAAAAATAATTTCAGCTGGGGAAAAAAATTTCCACAAAAAAAATGGCACAGGGATGGAGTCTGGCTTGAGGGTTGAGAGAGAATGGCACCGGCTCTGACATCCGACACATCTACCTCCAAGGTGAATGATAGCTTGAGATCTGGATGGATAAGGATGGGTGCAGAAACAAAGGCGGTCTTCAGGTGATCAAAAGCTTGATTAGCTGCCGGCAACAATGAGACGGGACCCGCACCTTTCTTAGTTAAAGCTGTGCAGAAGTTTCTTGAGTGGCGGGGCAGCTGCCTTTGAAAAATTGTGGAACCAAAATTGCAAGTAAACTGGGTACAAAACGTTTATTTAGCACATAAAAAACAGCAACAGACAAACTCTGACGCGTTTCAGCCGCCAAGGGCCTTTGTCAAAGAGTAAAGTATTTACAAGACACTTAAGATTTAAATACCCCTGTTGCTGTTTTTTATGTGCTAAATAAACGTTTTGTACCCAGTTTACTTGCAATTTTGGTCCCACGATTTTTCAAAGGCAGCTGCACGGCCACCCAAGAAACTTCTGCATTGTATACCAACCCAGTAGGAGCACGTCCTACAGCACCTGGATCTCAAGAGACTTGTGAGCTTCCTTTTTCCTATTTGCACTTTACCCATGGCCTGTGACACCCATACAAAATATACCTTATACAGAGGTTAGTGGGAGTCCACAAAGAGAGGCTTTAAGGGTTACTAGTGGCAAGGATATAACTATATTGTGCTGTATGATTTGGAAACAATTCATTGTTTGTACTGCATGGCTGTTCCCTGTGAGCATTGCATAGGAACATTGGCTCCTATTCCTTCACCTTAGTTAAAGCTGTGATGGGAGCTATCGCTGAGGATTTTTTTTCAGAAACCTGCGGTAATAGTTTGCAAACCCCAGGAAGCGCTGTACAGCCTTGAGGGTAGTGGGACAAGGCCAATAAGACACTCTCAGAGTGAGCAGGCGATGGCGGGATCTTTCGGACCTCCTTTCCCGTAAACATTGATCAACGCGGATGCAGACAGCGATCAGCTCCTCAAGATTGGTAGGACGCTCTTGTGCAGCGATTTCATCCTTTAATGTCTCATAGGGGCCTTGCCAGAAGGCAGCTGATAGGGACTCGTTATTCCATCCAGTTTTAGCAGCGATAGTACGAAACTCAAGAGCGTATCTAACAACAGGACGGTTTCACTGAGAAATGTGGAAAAGAAGGAAGCAGCAGTCAAAGACTCTGCTGAATTCCAGGGTGACTTGTCCTATGTCCTGACAAAGAAAAAGAAAAATAAAGTGCGCCAAATAAAGATATTACTTCAGATAGAGGCTGAAAATGCTATAAAATGAAATATAGTAAATACAAAACAAAAAACATGTGACATGAACCAGTCCGGAGCGTATAGGGTCTTGCTAAATGAGTTAAATAAATGTGTAAGAAAACCACCACCCAATTAGTACCGCAGCTTCTTGTAACAGGGAACCCCAGTCCCTGATAGTAACGTGATAGCAGAAAGAAAAAAGTTAGAAGCGCAGTCAAAAAAGGGTTGGTCGTCAAACTAAACACCTTTAATATAAATCTTGTCCTTTGGATCAACGTCCAGGACAACAGCGAAAATAAAATATATAACAAAAACAATGTTAAAATAGATGCAGTGCAAATGGAGCTGTTATGCAATTGCACTCAATGGGTCTCCAAGATGTTAAAAACGGGCGGTTCCCGATAAAAAGTCAGTCCTGAAGACCGTGCACTACCCGGGCAACTGTCGGTATAGAGGGGTACCACAGGGCTGAGCCAATACTCAATGTGCTCACCCTGTATCCACTGCTGGTCCGTGGGGGTCCCATGGCTTTCTCCAATCCCGCAGCTTGATCCAGTCACGCTGAACAGGTAGACGATACCGCACAGCACTCCGAGTGTCCGGGTTTGACGTCACTTCCGGCTGTGATGCACCAACCCTTCCCGGTTGTCTCTGGGCTGTGTCCGTCAACTCCGATCCTCCTCCTCCACAATGGTAATAGCCGATGAACAGGCAAACAAGCCTGAAGCAAGTGCTGCTGCCCGGAGCCCAAATCGTGATGTTGTTCACTGCACTGAATGAAAGCAAAACCTTATGCTCCTCCTCCTACACGTTTCACCAGTAGATGTCCTGAGTAAGGTCCGATCTTTGTTCCCAGATGGGGGAAGCCCAGGGAGGTGCTTCATCGGTGAGTAGCGAAATTATATACGACACCTTGAATCTTTGAGAAGGAAAACGAGAAGGCATCATTTCGAACTGAAAAAAACATTGATTAAGAAACCCTCAGCATTCATGGGGATCTCTAGTGTAACAATTGGGTGTCGGAAGTCGAGGTTCGGATGTCTGTTTCATAGGCATAAGAATAGATGTGGTGGCAGCAGGACCCGAAGGGGCAGAAGCAGGAGGAGGAGCTTGCGCCCGGAGTGTAGATAGGATGAGGTAGCCGGGTCGGGGTAGGAGAGGTCAAGATGGTCAGTTATACTTTCCGAGGTCTGGATTGGAGAGGTACGGATCATTGCAGGCACTTTTGCCAAGGTCGGGATTGGAGAGGTGTGGATCGTCGTGGGTAAGCCGTGTCAGGAGCGGAGAAGTGTGGAATCCAAGAAAAAAGCAAGGTCAGGCAACACAGGACAAGACAGGCAAGGCTCAGACAGGAGGCAGGACTGCAGTAACACAGCGTACATAAACAAGGTTATGCTCAGCCAATGTGCAAGAGGACAGGCTGAGCATATATAGGAAGAACAGACCAATGAGGTGTAAGCATACTCCCTAGTATGCATGGCTGTGGCTGGCTGATGGAGACAGCACAGGTGTATTCTTTTAGACAGAGGAGTGAGGAATCTTCTGCGTGTGTGCACAGGTACGTGCTGTGCGGCGATGATGTCACTGCGTGAGCGAATCCTGGAGGCAGGACCAGCGGGAATGGCATTTAGTGCCGAGTGCCATCCGCACGCACCCCTAGATGGAACACTGACATTCACCGGTCTGTGAGATGCGCTGCAGGAGGCAGAAGAGCAGGAGGCCCGGGCGCACGTCTTATGCAGATAGGGAGCGCGCCGGGGAGGGAGCGAATGACAGATCCTTACAATACCATTGTGTGATCACATTACACTCCACAATTTATCAAGCCATTCATTGCAGAAACATGCAAATATGACATTCATGTTATTTATGTTTTATTTATGACCATCAAAAACAAGTCAGACGACTATAGTAACCGGGCTCTATTCACAAAAGCTGGAATTGCCCATTTAAATCTGGGACCAATAAAGAGTGAGATACAAGTTTGTCCTGGCCAATCACAAGTGGGGACAGGGTTACAATTGCAACACCCACCCAAGGTGAGTGCCCTTGAGTTAATAGGTTAACTGTGTCAGCTCACTCAGGTTTCTCCCCCTGTACCACCATGTGCTGTACTGTAGGATGACAATGCAGAAAGAATTAACACTCCATTGTACAGATGTAATAAGATTTTCTGCCTCCGTTGCTGCAGATTGACAGGCTGAAATTTGTGGCGGTCTGTATCTGCGGCACGCAAAAGCAGTACATTTTGTGACACTGGGATCATTAAAGCAGTATTAATTGTCCTGGGCCAGACAGTCTGTAATAGCTGTGCAGAGGAGTCCCAGGGAGAGAAGATGTCTCTCTCTGCATCTCCATGAGCAGCTTTCAGTGATCCGATGTTTCTACTGTCTCCCCAAAGCACACCCCACCCCCAATATTAGCACTTCAGAAGGTGCGGGGAAGAGGGAGACAGTGACATACACTACTGGGGAATACCCACCCAGGAAGTGTACTGCTAAAACAAACAAGAGGGTGGTTGAGGATGAGAAGGGTGAACCCTATTTGGTTCACCCTCTAAAGACTCTAAAGTTGAACAAAACATCCACTCCATGCCTAATCTTAAAGATCAGTCAGCCTGGCATTAAAGTGCATGATAAATCCCAAGCTGGTGGACTGGAGCTGTAGTCCATTCCAGATATCCAAGGGAGTGAGACCAATAGGTCTAGGGATCTGTAAGTGAAGGGAGGGATAGGGGGGTGTCACGGGACATGAGGACTTTTAACACCTTTTAACCAGGATCATTTACTAGGGAAAACAAGGTAGTGGAATAAAATGTAGTTTATTTGGGTAAACCAGTGTACACACAATGAAATTAAAAATACAGATAGAATATACACTCCCTGGAGGTCAGGGGGGGGGGGGTGAAAACTAGCCTCAAAAACTGTAGGTGCAGGGCAACTGCTTCAGAAGTCTTATCCTGACCGGGAAATTGTCCCGGGTTTCCTAGTACTCTTTTCTGGTAGAATACCCAACTGCGATTGTTACCTTCTATTTTGAGAACTTGGACTTTGTGTCGCACTTAGTCTCAGCTAGGCAGACATTCCTAGCTTCAAAATGAAGCTGGTTGCTCTGCTATTTGCAACAGAGCAACTTTGAAAAGCCTGCCTTTGCATCACGACTCAAGTCACAGAAGTTCTGGTTCTCTGATCCGGCCATCTCCTTACATACACTCCACTGAGCTATCTCTAACATGGAAGTCATAACGGCGACCAATCAGAGTATGGGAATATTTCCACCAGCCAATCACAAGCCGGAGGCTCACCTGGTTTTATCCAGTCAAGGAGGGGGTGTGCTTAGGCTCGAAAAGCTGAGCAAGTGGGAAATATGAATTGGCCAATGAGAAATGCGCCTACCAGCAGCATCTTCCCCCAGCCAACCCGTTGCCACCCGCCGGACAGGATCCACCAGGTCTAGTAGACACAAAAGTGTCCCAGCAGTGTGCCCTTTGTTCTCTGGACCTGATCCTTTGTCCTTCCCAACTCACAAAATGGTTCTCTCACTTCTGAACACCCTTTCTCTCCTTTGAACTCCGATGTTTATGTAGACATCCCGCAAAAGGAGGATAGCTACTGCACACCATATATTGCAAAATCTTTCATATTTACTGGTGCACTTGCATTGAAAAAAGTCTGTTTAGAAACATCTGCAGTGCCTTTTGTTATTCTTATATCAGTGTATGTAGACATCCCGGTACCTATGTAGATGCCCAGGCTGACTGTATAGAGATTCATACATACAGTATTAAACATTAAAACAGTTTTAATGAACTTGTGTCACTTGGGGAACCTTATACATGTGAGGGAAATGGGTCTGGGATATTTGGGCTCAAAAACCTGTATTTTGGGGGACACTTACATCCCCGGGTGTTATTCACCCCGTGTACCCGCAAATCGTGCCTGCACATCAGTGAGAATTACGGGACTACCGGTAACGTTGTCCCCCGAACTCCTGCAAACAGGATAAATCCATTTTGACCCAAATATCCCACCTAAAACTTCCACTCCCGAAGTCCCATGTTTACCGGATATGGGATGCAGCATGAGGCCCTGCCCCTGAACATGGATAGTTAGGTGCCCTCCACATCCCCTCCCGATTTGAAAATAGTCCCCGGTTGTATACATTTCAGTGCATCTACAGACGAGACCACGACTATTCTAAAGCTTGCCTTAAACTAGCCCGGTTACATTCTGGGTATATGCTGGGTATGTGCTGGGCTTGTTTAAGGCAAGTTTAAGGAATTTCTGCATCGACTAATGACCCATAGGATTAACACAGCAGGGGTCACTGGCAGTTCCATTCAGTTTGAATGGGACTGCCAGGGACCCCTGTTGTTAATCTGATGGGCCATTAATCAATGCAGAAATGCTGGGGCTAGTTTAAGGCAAGTTTAAGGCACGTATTCAGAATGTACCTGGGTGTACCTGGGTCTTTTTGGCATTGCCACTGGTTTGTGTTAGAATAGTCGCAGTCTCTGCTGTTCCACACTGGACTCAGTTGTCTTTGGGGACTTGGTGGTCAGTCAGGGTCATGGGACACTATCCTAACTTGTGTCACCAGAGGGGGATAATATAGGACTGACACCCATTGCTGATATGGGGATGCGATTATGGAGTGTTTTAGGGTATGATGACAGGGGAGAGATAAGTGGTTATGGAGGAGGGTGCTGCAGTGAATGCCCCAAATAAGAGAGACAACGGCTAATGTGTTTCCCCTTTGTGAGGAGTCCAAGTTAGGCTCTCTGCAGAAGGTGCCCACTAAGGTGCAGCCCCCCTATGGGGTGCTTCCCAGAATATTGTAATGGACGTGCTCGCCACAAACCGGGACCGCACTGCGGGGCGGAGGTGGGGATGTGAATACACCGACCTTAGACCATGAAGCTGGTTCTGGATAGCACAGTCCGTAGTCAATTGTAGCCGGTTAGGCTGGGGCGAAGCGCTTCAGCATAGCAGCTAAAGAGCGGGAATGGCCTCTGCCCAAGGAGCGGGAGCAGCCCATGATAAAGGTCTGTGCAAGGGGAGAATGCAGGCTGGCCTAGGAACACTGCAGGGTAGCACTGGGAGACCAGTGCTGCAGGACAGAAACCAGGAAGCAGACCTCTGCCAGGAAGGAATGCAGCAGGTCTCAGGAACAAGGCAAGGCTAGCACTGGGGATCCAGCGCTTCAGCACAGGAACCAGGAAGCAGGCCTCTGCAAGGATGGAATGCAGCAGGTCTCAGAAACAGGAAGCAGACCTCTGCCAGGAGGGAATGCAGCAGGTCTCAGGAACAAGGCAAGGTTAAGGCAAGGTAGCTTGTGGAAAACACAGTTACATCCAAGTCCAACTTGGTTTATGCTCAGCAATGAGAAACTGGGAGAACCCAGCACAAGAAGGGCAGGGAGCCAATCCAAAGACAGGGGTGTGTGGGAATTTCTCCAATGACAGAACAGAGAGACAGAGCTGCAGTGATTGCACGCACAGGTGATAGTGCTTGCAGATCCATGGGGATGTCTTTCTGAGAACTCATCAAATCTGCAAGAGTGAGCTCCAGCCAAACCCAGGAACGGATTCCTTACAGATATCACAAACTCTGGCCCCTGTGAAATTCCATCTTCCCAGGCATTGGTGTAGGAAGCAGTGAAGGCACTGTGTGCTTCAGTATCCCCCAAATTTACTCAAGGGGTCACTACCTCCAACCAACCACCACCAGATACTCCTGGACAAACAACACCAGTGTCACATGTAAAGGGTATTATGGAGTCCCCTCTCAAAACACAACAGGGAGGGGCCCATCTTACAGCTATGAGGACTAGCTCCTGCAGGGAAGGGCAGACTTTTTGAGGTCCTTAGCCAGGAGGAACCTGGGGAGTTGGAGCCACGTTAGGGGGAGTCCTCTGATACCATGGATTCAGTGGACAAACTCACCCCTATTATCCCATCCAGGAACTAGCTGAGTTCCTTGATAGTACCCTCTATGGACTAAGAAGATGAAGGTGCAGTTTGCCCTCCAGAGGTGGAAAGATGCCTCACTCATCATTAGCTCTGGTAAAATTTATGAGGGCCAAGCACAGGGCCAAATCTCCAGGAGTGTAGGTGATCTTCCCAGACATTTTACAACTTGGTGCGAGCCCACAAAGCTAATGTACACAGGATTCAAATAAAAAACACACTAGATGGCGCAGGATTCAGTCTGAGTGCTCGTGGGAAGTTCAATAGCAACTCCTATCTAACAATGGCTTTGTACATAGGTACACTCAATGTCAATGGCTGTAGGGATGGGTTTTGCAGGTTCCAGATGCTCTGATTTATGCGAAAGGGAAGGTATTCTGTGAGCTTTCTGCACGAAACCCACACCACTCCAGAGGCTGAAGCCAGCTGGCATCTGGAGTGGCGAGGCAGGGTCTATTTTAACCACCTTAAAGCGTTATCTTGTGAGGTGGCCTTTAATGTGATACAAAAAAGTGATAGAAACACATGCTCTAACAACTTAATAAAGTGATAGGAAGTGTTTTGTGCAAATAATTAAATCAATAGTGCATAGTGCATGCAGAGTCCTTTAAGCCAGAGCTGCTGCTTGCCCAGGCTGTTGTTCCAGGAAATCTATTGAAAGTCCTTATCTGGCACGAGAATGGTACTTTCAATTTCCTGAACGTATATGCTCCGGCCAATGGACCCGAGAGACTGTAGTACTTCACCAGACTTTCCCTTTATCTGGTGATTTCAACTGCACCCTCCAGGCTCTGGACTGTAATAGGACAGAGCCATACCCCTTCTCCACATCGGCCTTGCGGAAGATCATCATCCGCAACTCACTGGTTGACGTCTGGTGAGAACAACATCCCAGGGCATCCACTGAGTTCACCTACATTTTGGTGGGGTGAACAGGTTTCCTGGTCCAAGATCGACAGGCTGTATATATCCAGCCACAGCCTCTTGCGAGCCCAGTACCATAAGGCCACGAATTGGCACAAGTTCAGGCTTCACTTTTACCCACACCACAGGGGCAATAAGCCTAGGGGCCTCCTCGCCAACCTGCTCATGGCATTGGTCAAGCTGGCCATATATAGGACCAGTAAGCAGTGATTGGAAGGAGAGGTCCCAATGAACATCATGAGGATGTTCCAGGCACTGATCTACTCCCGTATCCGAGCAAGGTAAACCCTTGTCTAGTACACTGGGACAGTGTCAGAGTTTGAATGCTGGTGAGCATCAGGCAGGGTGCTCTGCTTGGTGACCCACAACATGGATTCTTTAACATTCACCTCCCTGATTTAGTGCACTTTATTTTGTTTTACAGTGCACTATAACCTGTTTTATTCAATATATTTTCTCTTCCAGCTTTTTTCTTTTTGCTTGTTGGTTAACATCAATGGGTATGTTTGTTCCTCTGATTGGTCTGCTTTGCAGGCCAACAAGTATAAAGCAAGTAGAAAACAAAAGCCTAAGGGAGGCTCACAAAAAGGGGGTGCAGATACAGTACTACTGCTATGGCTGGTACCAGAAAAAGAAACTGGCACATTTACTGCTGTCTTTGCTGCTCTACCTGCATGGCTAACTGAGCCTGAAAGACCCCTCTTCATTCTCACTGGCAGGGCCACATTCTCCATATTAAAAATATAGCAAAAAACTCTCTCTCCCTACCTGCTGCTTGTCACCTGTCTCTACTCCCTAAAGCTCAAAAACCTTTCTACCCACACATTAACCCAGCCACACGCATCCTCTCCCTTTCCTCACAATCACGTGTGAGAAAAACCAATAGGCAGGAAGTGGAAGTGGAAACATGGAACAGTGAGAATTTAAAGTTGTAAAAACTGTGGAATTAATAACTAATATATCCGTCCCTGAATTAAAAAGAATCCACACAAAATGAATCCAATGGCAGATTACAAAGAATCCAAATATATATGGGCATTCAACATGCCTGCACATTTCTGTGCAGGGATTGGCTTTTGATGGAAGATCCGCTGAAAATACGCAGATTGTATCTCTAGTTAAAAGATGGTACAAAAATATTTTTAACAAATTCTGTGTAGTTGTCTAAAATTAAAGTTGTGATAAGATAAGTGGGAGCAATAAAATGTGCATTATTTGAATATTTCTGGCTCCGCATTTTAACATACATTATGCATTTACTTTGAAAATGTCTAAATACCATATAGTGTTCCTATATTCTAAGGGATTAGACTGCATATTTAAGCTGCCATTGGTTAATTTTGCTCCCATGATGGAATGCACTGTGTGTAAAATACTTGTGTGAGTACCTTGTGATTTAAACATTTTTGGCAAAATATCAAGGCAGCAAAAGTAGATCAAAATTGGTGCAAAACAACCTCACTTTTTATTAATAAGAAATTCAATTAAAATGAAAGGATATTTTTATTTTGCTAAATTGCTGCATATTAGCCTTCAATTGGTTTTGCTCCAGTGCTGTTTTCACTTGAATGGGCCATAAGGTTTCTGCGGGTGCCAGAAGGAATAGTAACAATTAGTAAATGGTCCATTATTTTTTTTAAATCATTTCAGTCAATGAGTCTAGGGAATAATTATTCCAGATGAGGGGAGGCAGTGGTTATGAACCAGATTGGGGATGCAGCAGGGCATGTGAGTGAGAGAAGGGATAGGCTTATTTAATTAAACCAAGTAGTGACAACAAACCAGTAGGAAATACAAACATCTTTTTTAATGTGTGACCTACTACAAGAACAGATTGTGTTATGTTCCTATAGTCTTCTCTTTTGCTCAACATTTCCACACTCAGTAAATTAGTTATTGTCCATTCACATTCACCATTTCACCATTTATTGCATTAACCCACTTAATGTCCCAGCAGGTCCCCAGTTGGCACCTGTGATGTCCTCCATTCTGCTTCACATTATGTTTGCAATGTACATAATTATTTTATCCAATATGAAATAATGTGCAAAATGAAAGTTAATGCTATTTTTTCAATTTCCTGGTAATTTCCTTGTGGTTGCACTACCTATTTTAACATAGTTAAAATACCAGTGACTCAGGGCCAGCATAGTATTCGCCAAATAAAAGTTAAGCCCACTTGCTGCCTATTCCCATCTAGATGGTGACCCATGGAAGGGGTTAACTGTGCCATATAGGGTTGGAAAATGGGCTAAAACCATGGTAATACAGTATGTAACTTTAGTTTATGTACTGTATGTGTTTATACTGTTTAAATGTATCTGTTTGACTCATTGTATAAAAGAAAACAGATAAATGGCGCTCCTGGCGGTGCTAAGTGAATTTAGAAACCAGTGATACTTGTTTAACATAAAGGAGATACAATATAACTCAAAAGTGAGAAGTTGTGGCTCAGTGAGTAAAGACACTGACTGGCACTGTGTTTGAAACAAAGGAACCCTGTGACCTTGGATATGTCACTTTATCTCCCTGTGACTCAGGCACCAAAAAATAGATTGTAAGCTCCACGGGGCAGGGACCTGTGCCGGCAAAATGTCTCTATAAAGCGCTACGTAAAACTAGCAGCGCTATACAAGAACATGCTAAGAAAAAAAAATCAAAAGTGAATTACAGTAGATCTATTATAAGCTAAAGTGCAAAAATGTGAAATGTTGTGCAGTGATTATTTGACAATGTGATAATATAGTGCCCAGTGACACAAAGTGAAAATATAAAATAAGATGCAGCTCTTAAACCCTTTCCAGCACTTGTTCACAAATTCGTCCCAATGTGTCAATCTTCAGAATCTTGGGAAGGGCAGGAATCGAAAAAAGAGATAAAGAGTACGCAATAGTACTATATTTCTTCTTACAAAATACTTGTGTGAGTACCATAGTGGATCCAGAATTTCTTTGTAATGGAGGTGCTCTCCCACCAAATCAGTCTCAAGAAAGGGAGAAAAAATATGCAATAGTGCAGATGGCACTAGGGACATATGCATCAACTGACACTTTTTAAATGTTAAATGAACAGGTTTCGGCATCCCTTGTGACTCTTCAGCGTCACTTCTGGTCTGTTCATCTCCGATCCAAGGGGCATCTCTCGCAACCCTTCTCACACAGCAGGTGTCTCTCACAGTAAAAGCAACTCAACGCGTTTTTGGCCGTAACTCTGTATTGCTTGTGAGAAGCAATATTGCTGGGTGCTCTTTAACTCTTTTTTTGGTTCCGGCGCTCGGCAAGTTTCTGAAGATTGACTCATTATATGCCTGGGCCAATAAAAATGGCTAAGTGGCCAGCATACAATGAGTCACAGGGGGGCTAGTCTTTGAGTGTGGCCATGTGCAGTGTTAAGGGACCATGGGAGATTGGGAAAGGACACACCCACCTGCTGAGAGAGTACATAATCCAAGGCAGGAGAATTGTTCTCTCTCTGGTAGTGAGGCGTCTAACCCTGCAGGTGTTATAAAACTGAATTCAGGGACCAGGGTTTAGGACAAATCCGGCCCAGTTCCCATTGGCCAGATCCAATTTCCCACGTTCTCAGGCCCCGCTCCTCATGGCTATCCTAAGGACTGACTCCACCCCTATCCTGATTGGTCCATTCCAGACGCCTCCTCACTCCTGATTTGCTCAGTGAAGTAATGGATTCCACTGATTGGTTGGCACCTAGTTCTCATGTTTCCAAAGGAGCATGAGAAAGTACTTCGACAACGCCATGTACCTAGTGAGCTAGGAGTTCCCTATATTTCCCGTTTTTGTGCGTTATTGCTCTGTTTGTGCTTGTATTCTTGCCTGTTGGCTCCAGCCAAATAAACTTTTGTTTATTAACCTCTGTGTTCTACCTGGTGTTTGTGATCCCAAGTAGTCTGGTCAACACCATACAATGATGAATTCAAAGGAGCACTCACATTAAACAAGTTTTAAACTGCCGCAGGTGCTTAGACCTCCACAAAAAGCGGTATACAGATGAGAAAAGTTATAGCCGGCACCCCAAAGGACTTGGTACACATGTCAAAGTCTAGTTAACATTTCGGACCCTATTTGGACCTTTAGCAATGGTCCAAAGAGGGACTGAAATGTTGATCCCACAATAAACTTTAACGTTTATACCAAGTTCTCTGGTGTGCCGGCTATTACCTTTCTCATCCACATTCCTCTCAATTGAAACTGTTCAAGTTCAAATTTGTGGTTCAAAATTGTTTGCAAAATTGTGACTGAACAAGGACCGTAGAAGCTAAATTGCACACCAAATATAACCAAATAAAACCTGCAAGATAATATTGGAATGATAAACAACACTGGTTGTAAATAGAAAAGTACAGTACTTCAAATGCCAAGGATGTGCATAGAACGTGTGTTTTAGATAACTAATGGATAGGCTAACATAACAAACTTCCTTTGAATCTCTTTAACAAGCAAAACTTCCATCAGCACTCATAATCATGACATCACTATCTACACTGCATTGAGTATGAAATGTTTGCAATGTATTATGTGTAGACAAAAACCAGTAAGGACATTTAAAACGGAGCTAAAAGTGGTGAAAAAGAAAAAAATACACATTGCATAACAATACATTAAGCATGTGCATGTGCATGCTGCATTCACTGTGATGATTAGTTCTGGTATATACAGTAGCAAATATGTAACCAATATTGACAAATGTGTGTGTACCCAAACACATATTTTATGTACATACACGCATGTCCACATACACACATACTTTACACAAATACACATACATATTGTACACACATTTGAGCATACGCACATGCAAACGCATACAAATGCACACATATATATTTGTTTTTCACTTACTGTATATATGGTGATATGTATTAAGAGCAGGGATTGGCTTTAAATCAAAAATGCTTGAAATCTTGAATTAAGATGGATTTGGGATGTTCAAAGTTTAACCCCTATTCCCTTGCTTTTGGTTTATCATTATATATACAGATATATGTACTACATCAGAAAATGACACGTGCCATCTCAGAAACAAAGTTTTTATCTTTCTAGACTGGAGTGAATCTATATATGATTTGAGGTGTGGGGCTAAAAAAATTTCAAATAAATATTAAAGGTATGGCCTCTGTGTTTACACTACTACACAGCACCATCTCCTGGTTTTCATAGTCTCAGTAGTTATCTCTGATAAAGTAAGGTTAGCATAGTCAGTTTATTGTAGAAATGTAGATACTGTTTTTTTATTATTATAACAATTAAACAAAAGGCATTGGAATGATTACGAGTTTATATTCTTGCATGACTATCAATTGTTAGATTGGATTTTTTGATTCACAGAATACAATTGGGGGTTTTAAAACCTAAAAATATTAAACCCTTCAGCACCTTCTCTATTACAGAGAAAAATAACAGAAACATCTGAAATGCTTACGGGTAAACTACCGTTTAAATTAAAACCTCAATAGGGAGAAAACACATCATAATGATTTGACTTGTTTCAAATGAGTAAACAACAATATAAAATTGTGCATGCATAAAACAGAGAGTTACTTTGACAAGAGATCTGCATGAGAGAATAATGTGTTAACACAAATTCACAAAAATATATTCAGCATACAGTATAAATTCTCAGATTTTGTTTCAGAATACACATTCCCAAAAAATTATTAACAACTTACAGGAAGATTTGTCAATGTTTAAGTGAAGTTTCCCTTAGGGCAAAAATTACAAATATTACATGGCAAGAAAACGGACATTTATATTGATAAATATGTTCATTTTTACTCAAGTTTATCCTGTTAATTTGACATCATAATACGAAGTTCAATTTTGTTATACCATGATAATAGCCACAAGTGTTGGAATACCATAAAACCAAAAGTATGAGAAACCATCATTTTTATTTATATTGTGTGAAATGCGGTATTACTGTATAATGACAGTTTGTTTTATAAATGTTTCCTATGATTTCTCATGTACAGTATGCATGTTGTCCTTCTAAAACTACTGTGTGCATTTGACAGTGTAAAATCCATTGGTAATAATGAACAATTTTATATAAATGATTCCGGACAAATTTATGGCTCTGAAAAGAATCGTTCTCATATCAATATGAAAAAGCCACTACAAGGCCTTGTGGTGTTTTGGCACACTCTCTAAGCCTTGAACTACTTAGGGTTCCCTTTAGGCTCTTTACAATACAGAGTGAAATGTGGTTAATTTAGTCACTAATGCTTTACTTCCTTATTCCCCTCTGAAGGAAACTTTACTTCAACAGATGTTTTCAAAATAATTAAATGCTAGTGAGCATGCATTATTGACAAAGCTGGATGCTACACTAATGCACTTCACATTTCTCTTTATATACATTTGTCCCCAACAGGGTTGATTGATCCATAAAGTTGTGCTATTTATTTGCAACTGGAGTACATTTTAATTTTGATTGGGAATTAAGTTGGATCAACCGCAGTGTAACATTAGTCACAGATGAAGGAAACCTGATGTAGAGGTTCGATTGTATCACACATAAAACAGTGAAATTATACAGCTCCATGGAAAATAGTGTTTACCTTGATATTAAGACAGACTATACAGGTATCTGCATGTTTTACAAGTCCCACAAATACTCTGGTTTCATTTCAATCTGAATTTTGTGAACGTAAAATAGACAATGGCATATTAAAATTTTAATTCACACACATTGTTATACCAAATACACTTGTTTAAATGTTTGAGATATCCTGTTAATATTTAAGTTACAACATGTATGACCTGTGACCATGAGAGCCTGAAAAGGCCAGTGTTTAGCCAACAATTAGTCCACTCCAGTTTGGAAGAAAATGGCAGTGGTCTACCAGTATGGACCCCAAATGGAATCTAACTAGAGCAAAAGGATAACAAAGCATTCCAATCTGGTAACACCAGCTCAACCAGCCTGGAGGTCTCAAATTGGGATCCCTCTCCTGTCTCAAATTTCAGAGTATGTCCTCAAAACAAACGGATCCAGCTAGAACCGGAGGCAGTTTCACCTGTAAGACATTCCCCTACAGCCTACAGTATGTCAGCCTTAATTACCAATCTTAATGACCACCTGGAAACTTTCCAATTGAATGCATCTGTGCTGAAAAAGGACCGCTGGAAGCACTTTGCTCTTTCCTTAAGATTATATTTTGGTTCTATGTATTTATTTTTGTTTTATGAATTTATATATATATATATTATGCATATAAATAAAGAAAAACAGAAAAACATAAGTAGCATATATAAATTCCAAAACAACAAAATGGGAAGAAGAGTAGGACCATTTATGAAAAGGATGAATTTTGGTAACCTTTGATATGATCCACAGCTCAACGTCTGTGCATTACAGCTTGGAAACTAAAATAAAGTAATATACACAATAACTTACTCAATTAGTACAATAAGAACATACTATTTGCTATCTGTTTTTTTTTTTTTGTGTTTTATTTATTTAGGGAAATCAATAAGACTGTTAAATTTTGTTATCAAAAGTATATTTTCTAGTCGGCAATGTAGGATTGCACCTTTAAGATGTTAGAGGAGGAAAGTTACATTTTGATGTCACAGGTGAGCTCACTCCAGATACATACAAAACTCGCTTGCTATATTTATACTGTATATATATATATATATATATATATATATATATATATATATATCCCATACGAAGTTGGAAGCAACTCTGCCGAAACGCGTAGGGTTAATTTTTCAAGAGAGAGCGCGAGAAAGAGCAAGAAAGAATGAGAGAGAGCGAGAGAGAGAGAGTGAGAGAGAGAGTGAGAGAGAGAGTGAGAGAGAGAGTTTTCCCAAAGAAGGGGGAAGATAGAAGTGCTCGGCAGCTGGTACAGAGGAGATTCTTTGGGCTCAACATGGGGCTGAGTTCCCCTAGGAAGGAAGGACGACAAGGCCGTGCGTAAGCAAGGATGTCTGCTCCAAAGGACTTACAGATAAGCAAAAAACACTTTATTCTTGTATGCAGAGACTGTGTTACATTGTTGCATATGCTATGGCATGTTTTGACTTGGGAACCAGCTAAGCTGGCCGTCCAGTTAGCAAAGGCTAAAGCTACGGTTATTTCGTTTTCCCTAAAGGGAATAGGTGTTATTTTTATGTCTGGTTTTGATTTAAAGTGACGGTGGGCCTGTTGGCATTTGATTTAATCCTTGTAAATAAACCCCATGTAAGAGATACAGCAGTTTCCTGCCTTAATCTGGGACAAAAGAGACAGTAACGTGGTGTGGGCGTCACAATATAAATATAAATATATCAGCACATGATAGTCTTATTCTCATTACATAAAATATGAACATTTGTCAAAGGGCCACATAAGGCAACACATTTGACATTTGAAATTCTCAGATCCATAAATCTGGGGGTTGGAATTCAAATAACAAATAATTCAAACAGCTTGGCCTATTAACTTAAGTGAGATAAGCCCAAGAGCACAGGCTAAAGTCATCACAGGTGGCCTGCTCACAGAAGCAGAACCTGTAGAGGTAGGGAGACCAGATTTTCAAATGTAAAAACCGGGACACACTAAAAAATATTTAGAAAACAAATTAAATCAAACCACGCGTCCTCTTTTTTGCTTTTTTCTCTCTCCCCATCTCTCTCCCCATCCTCCCTCTATCCCTCCACCATCCTCTATCCTCCCTATCCCCCCACCATCCTCTCCATCTCCCTCCCCCATCCTCTCTCCTCCTCCCTATCCCCCCATCCTCTCTCCTCCCTATCCCCCCCACCGTCTCTCATCCTCCCTCTCCCCCCCATCATCTCTCCTCCCTCTCCCCCCGATCGTCTCTCCTCCTCTCTCTCCCCCATCCTCTCTCCTCCTCCTTCTCCATGCTCTCTCTCCTCCCTCCTCTGTCTCTCCCTCCCCCTCCTCCCCACTCCCTCTCCATCCTCTCCCCCCCCCGACTCCCTCTCCATCCTCTCTCCCCTCCTGCCTCCTCTCTCTCTCTCCTCTCCCTCCTCTCTCCTTCCCTCTCCCTCTCCATCCTCTCTCCCTCCCCATTCCCTCTCCATCCTCTCTCCCTCAACATTCCCTCTCCATCCTCTCTCCCTCCCCATTCCCTCTCCATCCTCTCCTCTCCCCATTCTCTCTCCATCCCCATTCCCTCTCCATCCTCTCTCCCTCTCCATTCCCTCTCCATCCTCTCTCCCTCCACATTCCCTCTCCATCCTCTCTCCATCCCCATTCCCTCTCCATCCTCTCTCCCTCCCCATTCCCTCTCCATCTTCTCTCCCCCCACTCCCTTTCCCAGGCTCCATCCTCTATCCCCCCACATACCCTCTTCATCCTCTCTCCCCCCACTCCCTCTCCCAGGCTCCATCCTCTATACCCCTCTCGTACATTTATACACACAAACACTACACTATACACACATACCAAAAATGCAACATTTGTTTAACACACACATACCACATACAAATACACATTTAGATTCAGCATATACAAACATTAAATATACAACATATACATGCACAAAATGCATGAAACACATATGCATTACAAATACACACAACAGCACAAACACACTTACCAACACACACACACACACACACACACACACACACACACACACACACACACACACACACACACACACACACACACACACACACTTACCAAAAACACACACACTTAGCAACACAGATACACACACACACAAGCACAGATACACTTTCCAGCACAGATACACACACACACACACACACACACACACACCAGCACAGATATATACACGCACATACACACACACACACACAAACACACACACACACACACACACACACACACACACACACACACACACACACACACACACACACACACACACACACACACACACACACACTTACCAAAAACACACACACTTAGCAACACAGATACACACACACAAGCACAGATACACTTTCCAGCACAGATACACACACACACACACACACACACACACACCAGCACAGATATATACACGCACATACACACACACACACACACACACACACACACACACACACACACACACACACACACACACACACACACACACACACACACACACACACACACACACAAACACACACACCAGCACAGATATATACACACACACTTATCAGCACATACACACACACACACACACTTATCAGCACATATACACACACCAGCACAGATACACACACACCAGCACAGATATGCACATACACACACACACACACACACACACAAACACACCGGGAGATGTACTGAAGAGCAGCTCAGAGCAGGAATGCTCTGCAGTGCCAACTGCTGCCATCAGCCAGCCAGACAGCCTGCTCTCCTCCTCCTCCCTCCTGCCGGCCACAGCTGTCCCAATGTGATCGGCTCCGCAGCGGCATCCGTTCTCCTCCCACCGCCCAAACCGGGAGGACACCAGCAGATTCATAACCGGGACTGCCCAGAAAAACCAGGACATTTTCACAATTTTGGGGGCACCTGGACAGCTCATTAAACACCGGGACTGTCCTGGCTAAACCAGGACGTCTGGTCACCCTATGTAGAGGGAAGATGATGTCACTTGGATGTGACAGGTTTTAAGAGACCAAAATAAGCTGAGATACTGAGATCATTGGGTAACATGGCCAGTCATAAAAAGCCCAAATGTGAAGGGAATGTGTCCTGTTAATGAGATGCTGTGAGAGCTCTACTGTAAAGAACTGAAAGAGGCAAGAAAAGGCAGGCAAGGGATCAGCAGAATCTGAGCTGTGAGAGCTTTGAAGAGTTAGACTCAGACTAGGGCCTGAACACTGCAAGAGGCCATATGACGGCCATTAAATACAGAAGTAAGAGATGAAGCCACTACAGGTGAAACATATGTAGGGCAAGCTAAGCGTTACCACCTAGTTCGCTGGCTATATCGGAGAGGTCTGCTGCCTAACCTCCTTTCAGAGTGTTTCGGAGACTTCAATAGGAAGCACAACACTCTGACTACTCCTTATCTGGTGTATGGTTCTAAGTACAAGACACATACTTTGTGATCTTGCGACAGCTGCTGAAGCTTATCATAACAGACCCACAGGCTCATTCAATCTTGAACCTGACGGACTGGCACAAATGTATATATATATTTGATCTACATTCTACCAGGCTTAACCACACTCATTTTGAATCTATACATTATTTTAGGTTACATCCCTTAACATTTGGGAGTAGTGTTCTAAGGACATTAAAATTGTAACAGAACAACTACCACTTCTAGTATAATTATATAGTTGTGGGACACTCATACTTACAATAGTGGTTTCTATCTACATTGTTAGTCTGAATTAGGCATACAGCTAAACCTCTCCGTTTTTAATTTACTTTTTAATTTTTTGGTTCACACTACTGCTGCAATAAATATATTTTAATTGTTTATTAATAAATAGTAAGTTTTAATACAGGTACAGGTGTTTTCTTGTGCGGCATATAGGGAACTTCTCTTTATCCTTCTGTTCGACCCTGAAAGATGGCAAGAAGCCCACCCAGAAATACAAGGTAGGTACACTAAGGTAGGCAGCACGTCTTTGGAGGAAAAGACAGGGGTCATATGAGAGGGTGATGAAGGCCAAATAGCATTCCGTTGTTATAAGGAGACCAGCTTGGGGTCTATTAAAGGCTTAGCTATGAAATAGACAGAAGAGGTCCTAGAGAGTTGTGTGCAGCTACTGTATGGGAAAAGTTGCAAGAAATGTGTGGGAGACTGGGATGCACAGGTGCAGGTGCAGATGCAGATAAGGAAAGTATGAGAACAATTGGTGTGACAGGCCCATGCCAGTGTAGTGTTAGGTAAGCCCTGCTACACCATCCACATTCCCTAGGCATACCTGGTTCCTCCTGCACTGGACATAGGGACCTATGCTATAAGTGTAAGCCACTTATCTGGGCCTTTTCGGAAAAAAATGCCTACTGCTATTCAGTAAGCCCCGATAAGTCGCCAATAAAAGTATTTTTCGGCATATTTTGTTGGTCAGAAAAAAAAATCTCCAAACGAGCACAAGAAGCCACTTATCACCAAGTTTTCCCATTTGTGCAATTCTAGTAGCAGTGAGTTGGTTATCGAGCCTATCACTGCTCTAGAATTGAGATTTCCTCACAAAATCCTCCCGCCAGTTAAAGTTGACGTGAGGGTGGTGAGAATCTGCCGAGAAGTGGCGAGAGGGGACATAGAATTTTTATTTTATTTTTCCTGCCTCGGATTGATGTTGGAAGTCTCCGGAGCTGATACACATTAATATCAGCACTAGAGACCCCTGTATGAATCAGATGCAATAAAAATGCATTGACAGGCAACTTCATTACCTAAGCGGCTAACTGCTAATGCAATGAATGTGTTAAGGAGCAACAGCAGGTTTATTAGGGGTAGATGGGGTGAGTTAAGGGGGTACTTGGCCCTTCACTCACCCCCTCTGCCCCCAATGAACATTATAATATGTACTAATCACCAATACACATCCCACCCATTCCCTGTACCCCCACATAAAAGCATATTTTATGTTTTTATGCACATGATTGATACAAGAGGCCAGCGGGTGTTGTCGGGTGGTGTCCGTGGGCCTCCAGGTGGTCCCCACGGAAGTCCAGGGGCCCCAAGGGGGTTCCTGGATTGTCCCCACTGGTGTCTGGGGGCCTCCAGGTGGGCGCTGCGGGTGTCTAGGAGGACCCACATGGGTGCATGTTTTATTTACTATATGCTGCTTGTTGATTTATTTTAAATGGGCAAATGCACTATTATCCATATCTGGATAATAGTAATTTTGCCCATTACTGTACTGTATGCATTCGAGGCGGGAGGGGGGAGTGTATTTATATTCATGTATAGCACTTTTTATTTTTTCGGCACATGATTGGTAGTGCAGGCAAGCGGGGACCCACAGACACCAACAGGGACCACCCGGGGACACCCGCGGGGACCACCTGAGGACCCCTTCTGGCCGCTGGTATCAATCCTGTAAATAAAATGTTTTAAAATAATTTATGTGGGGTACAGGAGGTGGGCAGGTTGTGAATTGGTGGTCAGTATGTATTGTAATGTTTATTAGGGGTAGAGGGATTGGGTGAAGGGAGTACTTAGGCCTACCGGTATGGTCGCAGTGGGTTAATCCCTTAATTACCATAGCGGTTACTACCGCTATGGTAATGAAGGGTTAACTCCTCCCGCAACCTTCTCGGCAGGCCTAATATCCCACCCTGGGCAAAGTACCCCCCACTTGACCGGGGGATTTAAATACCTGGGCCTGTAACTCAGGAAGCAGGAGGTCCCTAAGGCTGAAATCAATGCGATTCAGCTCAGAAAACCCCCTGCTCTAGCACACTATAAGTTAAGATGTCATTAAAGTTGCTTCATTATCATAGCAGATAGCCGCTACAGTAATGATTTTTTATTATTTATTTTAATGTGAATACTACAGTATTGTAGCAGGGGGTCTCCAGAGAAGAACCTTGTTGGTTTGAGGTCAGGGGACCCCCTACTTCTGAGATACAGGCCCTGTTATGGGGTACCGGTATCTCCTATGGATTTAAATCCCATGGTCACGTGACGCGTGACATTTAAATGCATAGGATATACCGGCACCCCATAACGGGGCCTTTATCTCGGGAAGCAGGGGGTCTCCGGACCTCAAATCAATGCAGTTCTGCTCCGGAGACCCCCTGCTCATCTACACTAGTATTAACATTTATATTAAAAAAATTTGATCGCTGGCGAGATTTGTGCTGGGAAAGGCGGCTCTCTCTGTCGCTGTCAAAACTGGCGTTGTAAACGGCACAGCAATTTATTTTAACAGGTTTATAGCATAGGCCACATAGTGCTTTAGTAACTTGTTAAATTTTGTTGAGTCTCAGCAGCAGTAAATAGAGGATCCCAATGCCAAGGATAGCAAACTCAAGTAGCCCAGCCCAAACTGTACCACACTTGAACCCAGGACAGGACTACTGTACAGTCCATGCTTGAACTAAAAGAGGACTGATAGTTCCCTTTAGGACACATGGACTGTATTCTTTAATCTGTGGCCACAGATTGCTTGTGTTTATATGTTTGAACAATGTTGTGGTGAATTGCATGTTTTGAACCGTTTTTCCTTCCATTTTATTTTTAAATTAAGTTGACATTTTTATACACCTATTTTTCAGGGTGTGAAAAGCTGTACCATTAGGTTATGCAAAGAGATGGACAAGTCTGGTACAGCAATATACCAAGGGTAACATTCCAGCTAAAGACTATAAAAATTATACTCTTAATTGTGACACATACAGTACCTACAAGTGTGCATGAAATGAGTATATGTGTTAGTAACTGATTTCTTAGAAAATCTTCATACATTTGTTTTTTTGAACTCACGATCTTTCTTTTTTTTTTTAAACAGCTCGTATATCTACATGAACTTTGCATTGGCTGTAAACTTTGCTAATTTGGTGTCAAAATAAGGGTGTAACTTTACGTAAAATTATTCTATTCAGACACCTAGTAGAAATTTTTCCCCAATGAATCCATATTATAGTGAGAAAAGCACTTGTCTATTCATTGGACTTGCTAATCCGAGCCAGCCAGTCAAGCATTTTGATGGTCATGAAACTTTGCATTATGTTATGTTCCCTCAACTGATGCAGGGGTATTGAATGTTATATATCTGCAGCAGCTATTTCATATTCATGCACATTGAAACAAAATATGTAGACTTACCACAGATTATATATGAAGCTACTACCATGTTTTGTGCACTTAATGTGAGTTATATCTGTTAAAAGAAGTTAATTTATTATCCCAATTAGAGGTAAATACACATTGTCTGATATGAAATCTAGAAAAGTCAGGGGAGGATAAAGAAGATTCTTCTGGAGCAGTTATTATAGCTCGTGTAGCATTTTCCAAGGGGGGAAAGGGTGCTAACATTCTAATATAAGGAGATTGAAGAAACATCATCAGACCTTCTTGGACATTTAGCAAAGTTTATACATATATAAATATATTTATATATAAATTATAGATTGAAATGTATTGTGTATTTAATGTAATGTGGATATTTGTGGGTCAAATAAAATGACATATTGTATACTCTAAACATGGAAAATATACAGTATCAATCATTTTGTTTAGCCATTTTCATAGATAAATGTGCTAGAAGATGGGGACTTGATAACTCAATGTTTTTATATTAATAGTCTTTAATAAATGTTTTATGATACTACCTATCCTGCCCTTTATATGCTCACTCATCGCATACCTTCCATAGTGATTATATATATATATATATATATATATATATATATATATATATATATATATAGATATATATATATATATATATATATATATATATATATATATATATATAATCACTATGGAAGGTATGCGATGAGTGAGCATATAAAGGGCAGGATAGGTAGTATATATAAATATATATATATATTACAGTGGTTGACAAATCACTAAAAAATCTACTCGCCACACAAAAAAAATCTACTCGCCACCTAGTACCAAACGTGTGCTGCTTGGGCCAATATTTAGTCGCCCGGGGGTTAAATCCACTCGCCCGGGGCGAGCAAATGTATAGGTTAGTCGAACACTGTATATATATATATATATATATATATATATATATATATATACAGTGTTCGACAAACCTATACATTTGCTCGCCCCGGGCGAGTGGATTTAACATCGTGGCGAGCTCCTATTGGCCCAAGCAGCACACGTTTGGTACTAGGTGACGAGTAGATTTTTTTGTGTGGCGAGTAGATTTTTTGGTGATTTGTCGACCACTGTATATATATATATATATTTATATGTATATATATATATATATATATATATATATATAATGAATTATAACTGTATGCTCATTTGCATGTCTTAGGCCGGTCTGCAACCCCGCCATTCACCATTATCACCCAGAACACAGCACTTCCACTGCAGCATGGGATTCTGGGAAATGACATGCAAATGAGCACACAGTGCCACTGTTTGCTTCAAAATCAGTTTAAACGTGGTTCCCTATAGGCTTAAGCTTGCTGCATGGTCACAGCTTTAAGCACAGCCAGGGTTAAGATGCATAGCCAGAAAACCCACCCACAGACAGCTGTTTCAACCTTAATGGGTTTCATCAGTGTGTGGTTGGTTAATGGCTATGCAAAGCTGAAGCAATGAGGATGGAGTTTACCATACTTAATTAAGTTATGGTGAGTAAAAAAAGTGACAAAAACCCTCCACAGCAAAGCATATAGCAAATGGAAATATAACTGTATGCTCATTTGCATGTCTTAGGCCGGTCTGCAACCCCGCCTTTCACCATTATCACCCAGCACACAGCACTTCCACTGCAGCAAGGGATTCTGGGAAATGACATGCAAATGAGCACACAGTATATTATATATATATATATATATATATATATAATATACTGTGTGCTCATTTGCATGTCATTTCACATATAATTGTTAAAAGACAGGCACTCTCTGGGACTCAGAATGAAGAAATGTTTTTATTATATAGATCAACATGTTGGTGCTCCATTTTGTTCACAGTTGTCTTGCCGTGTGTTGTACGTTTTATAAAGATGTGTTTGGGGAGGATATATACTGTATATTACTTGGACACTAGTAAAATTGCACTTTCTCCCCAGAAAAATCTATAGCTCAGGGTCGGGAGGGAGCTAATTCCACCTTTCAGTCATACCTAACTAATGCATCATTATATCCTTGTATTAAAAATAAATGACCCACGTGGATATATATTGTTATAGGGAACACCTCTTTTGCATATCATTAGCAGCAACAGCCTGATATGGTTGAAAACTGCAATCAACTCTGCATTAGTGAGCTTTGAAGATACCCATTAAGTCAATAATGGAGCTCTGTGGATCTACGCCTAAGTGAGGAGGCTTAGCAATAGAAATGGGCACATTTTTTCTTTGAATCTGAAGCCGCCGTGGATTGGATCAGGTGGAACAGAAGGAAAAGTCCTTGTCACAACCAGTACAGAAGGGGTCAGCTAAGAGTAGTCTGCTAGGGTCAGTGACTGCCTTATCTCATGTTAGGGAAGCAACCATAGAACCACCATTATGGGAAGGGTAAGTGTTTTGGGTGCTACCCGTACTGCCACTGAAAAAGGCCTAATGAAGTACAGCTGGGCTGATAGAGTCTTAGTGCAAAGATTCTGCCAGATGGGCTATACATATCCATATCTCCCTGAGAACCTTCTGGGGAGCGCTGAGGAACATAGGATGGAGTGGGTGGAAGAAGCTATAGTAGCACACTTAGCTAATACTACCTGAGACTTCAGATACTGTGATTTTGACAGGGAAAAACATCTACTCAAGCTGTGGGTAGTGGGCCGCAATATTCATATAGACAGCGTGGAATATATATATATCCAAGGCTGGGAGAAGGCGGTGCTATTCTGTCAAAGTACCTGACGGTCAGGGCAATATAACTATAATGTATAATGTATAATGTAACTGTTTCACACGCCCATAATATATATTATCTTTAACTGTGCATGCAATGTCTTGTATATAATGTATACCCTGCTCATTTATGTAACTGTTTTTGTAAACATGTATTATTTGTCTTAACTTTGTGCCCAGGACATACTTGAAAACGAGAGGTAACTCTCAATGTATTACTTCCTGGTAAAATATTTTATAAATAAATTAATAAATAAATATGGTTAAGAAGCCTGATCTGGCCCACTACTATTGAGGTATCCCTTGCATAATCACATTACACCCAGGTTCCAGTTGGGGAGGCATATTTGTAATGGTACTGGGTATTGCAATGCGTTAGTATATGCAGATGTTAATGCATGTTGTGTTTAGGTTAATTCAAGGTTGTTGTACAGTATGGGATTACACCTACAGTACTGTTGTCCAAGCGGGGACATTGGAATTTCACCAGGTGGAAAATGTATCATAGCCTCCTGGCCGCTACCTATTTTCCAGTGTAAGTCCTGTTAGGTACAGGCAGTGGATGGGTTAATTCCTTCAGAAGTGCCTTTCGTGCTTTTGCAGCCTTAGATACATTTTGATGTATCCAAGGGCGGGTCTAGCAACAGCCAGAGAGTGTCAGCCTGAGGGGTGGATACTGATTGGGTCACATACTGGATGTGATGGCTTGTCAGTATCCAGATCTGTCTTGTTAGGGGGCAGAGTTACAATCACACCCAAATTTATAAATACTAGCACTTTCCTAAAAGTAGGTGTGTCTCTTTCCTCCCCTGTGGAGTGAATTCCAGCTTCCCTCCATTTCACTAGGAGGCCTCAGGAGGAGCACCATGCAGAGAGAAAGCTATGCAATGCTGTAAGATCACAACCTACAATAAACACCATTGTACCATCACCAGTGTGATTCACTGTCTAAGGATGAAAGAAAGGTGTTAGTATGGACCATCCTTCCATCCAAAGGACCCATGCTGACTGGAGGCACTGCAACCACAAATGAGGTACCCTGTAAACCCTGTCCTGTTCTCCCCACACCACTGTGGAGCAACTCAGCCCTCTTGTTACCTCACAGGTATGCACCTCCGCATAATATGGAGTAGCAGACCTAATCTCACTTAGGGTGGGGGTTCAAGGGCTACACTGTCATATTTACTAAGTAGTGTTCTGCTATAAGGCAACTTCAGTGTTGGAATTCACTACAGTCTATTCAAATAAATGGATTGTAAGGTGTCTTCCTGCACCAGACGGTGTCTCATGGTAGAAGACTGCTTATTAGATATGGTTCTCTATTCCAGGAGAGGGTAAAGTTTTTGTACAGGTTTGAGCACTCAGTTTGAAGTAGAGATCAAACATATGCTGTGACAATGCTGCTGGCAAGCAGCTTGTTTAGTTCAGCAAAATCTTTAGATAGGAAAATTCTCTTGCGAGACCAGAAAGAACGTCCCTTAAAAAAAGATTTGGTGGAGCACATGCGAGACGACTGTGGTGATGGAAGCCTAGTTTGTGAGCTACGTTATCTCTCAGCATTAAAAAGAAGCAAAACATACTGAAAATAGCACGATCGAAGTCACAAAACATAGCAAGTAAAACCGGAACATCCCAGGATGACCACAAGGGCTTTGAGTAAAAGACCTTCCCCAGATCTAACAATTTATTTCCAATCTGCCGAAATGGCGCGCACGGGCAGATTCGTGGCCCCTACATCAAGCTACGGTTCTGACTCGAAACAGGATTCAAGGAGAGAGTGGAGCAACACTCTGGAGAGAGAAATAGTCACAAGAAGTGACTTAAAGGCAGATTTGAAAAACAATTGTGATCTAAAATCCCTGTTTCACAAAGAGATACAAGAGCTGAGGAGAGATATCACCTCTATAGATGTCTGGATGGATGAGCTGGAATTTAAATTGGATGCCACAGTAAAGTCAGAACTCAAAATCAAAAAGTCGAAACTCTTACTTAAAAAACATCGCAGATAGGCAGGAGGATTCTGAGAACAGAGACAAGATGAACAATGTAAGAATCCGTTGAGAGCCGGAAAATATCACAGACATCGAGGAGTTCATTTCAAAATGCCTGACGTCTGTTCTGCCTGATTAAACAGAGGCCGAGCTGCATCTAGATAGATGCCACGGGGCCTTGCGTTCTAGGCCTCAACCAAATGATGCACCCACGGATATAATTATGAGGTTCCACTTCTTCACAATAAAAGATGCCCTTAGCCAAATTGCAAGAAATTCTATGGGATTCCAATATATGGAATTTGAGGGAATTTTGTTGCAAGTTTTTCAGGATATTTCTCCAACTACTTTGAGCAAGAGATGCACTCTTCAGCCCATCATGAAACTCCTATGGGAAAATGGCATGTGGTATCGATGGACCTTTCCCTTTGGATTGCTAGTGTTTTAGAGTGGTAATGCTTTTATAAAAAAAAATCTTAAGGAAGGGGCGAGTTTCCTTTGAAAATTAGGAATAAAGGACAAATGTACTTACCAGGCTGAAGAGAAGTCCTCACCCGAGCTGTCCTGGAGAGACGTGGGGGGCTCGACACGAGGCAGGGAAGAAATAGCGGCTAATTGAGTCCAAATAAGAGATTAAAGAGACAGGGTTACATTTCAGACAATTTTAGCCTTTTCATTAAAATCACAGTACTGTTCCTATATTCAGTCTTTGCATTTCTTACCTGTCAAAAAGGCGGTTCGGGTTTTCCTTCCCTATCGGGGCAAGGGCGGACCCAATTCAGCAGAAGCCGGTTCAAGATTAAGTCACAGCTTCTGCAGAGTGGAGAGAGGAGAAGGCTCATCCCATTGAGGAGATGGAAGAGACGGAGGGTCCAGAGAGAAGTTCCAGGAAGGCAGAGATTTCCAGGTATTTTCCTTTCATGATGGAGGGCTCCGCTGGAGGTGGGGGGCAATGGCGGAAGGAGACATACTGGATTTGTAGGTTAAACACTCACACCACATGGACTGAATGAGTGCTTAGACACCCACTGTATATATTTACTCATGCATTTTCACATATTATGTTAATGTCTGTGGAAATATATATTCAAGATCCTCTGCAGGCGGGAAACATTTTGGATCCACCAGTTGGGTACCCTGACCCCTGGGGGATTAAATGAATGCCTGGATGTGAGCACATTGGTTTAGCCTTCCCTGTGGACGCCTCTCCCTGTTCTTTTGCCTCCTCTGCAATCCTCTAAGTCATCTTTTTCTCTGAATCCCACCTGGATCTTTCCCTGATCTTGGAGTTTTTATTATTATATTTTTTATCATTATAATTTATCCATTTATACAAAAGATTTTAACATATATATATGTTTTTTGTACCCTTTTCACATATATTGTAGTTTCACAGTAGATACACTTACACTTCACACTAGGGCCCGCATTATGTATTCATTATTAGTTTATAATAATTTTTTGAACATTTAGCCTTATAGTTTATATAACACACATATATATATATACATTTAATTTAATATATATTTTTTATGGGTTCTATTGCACAATAGATAGTCAATTACTTATAATATCTGGATATATTTATTAGTAATTGGGACACCATATATTCTTATTTACACTTTCAGTGCACCTTTTTCACATTGTAGTCTCTTCCTTATATTGAGGATTCAACATTTAGGTTTATATATATAGATTATCTTCTTTTATAGGAATTTTCGTTATATTCATTATAGCTTAGGTACACTGCTATAATAGATACCATTATATAATTGAGTTTTCTCTTTTCTATGGTAACATCAGATATTCTTAAATGGGATATACTCAATACTATTTAGTACAGATCTAATTATTGTTTGGTTCTAATATATAATTTTCATTGCATGTTTAGTTTGCATTTTATTATACATTGTTATAAATTATTTTTCTTATACATTGTTATAAAGTTTTGTATTGTATTTTTGATGTAGTATATTTTGTGCAATCTAATTAGTATGGTATTAACATATACTATTAGCCGTTCATGCTACTTAATAGGCTTATTGGTTCTATCTATTTAATAACAGTATTGGTTTCTCTCAGCAATTACATGTTTATTTATCCAATTATTTAATTATTTATTTCATTGTTTCTCTCAGTGTGTCACTTCCAACTTGTTATTGGAAGCTAGTCTGGCTTCAATCACCTTCAGTATAGCATTCAGCTGATTGTTACGCAACCATTAGGGTATATATATGTGGCTGTGTTACTCTCCTTCATTACCCTTTGAAAAAGTCACCCGTGTGTGACGAAACGCGTCAGGGAGCGTCATCACGTCGAGACGCATAGACACTACGTCATCACGGAGCGCAGGAGACAACTTACTCGAGCGCCAGACGCCATAGAGACCTGCCAGCAAGGTTTCTATCTTTGGGATCTCTGGAACTCTATTTCGAACTTTCCATTTCCCTGAACTTCTTGCTAGAGCGTGGCTTCTTCATCCTCGGAATCCAAGGTCTTCACAGAATTGATTGCAGTACCGGATGGTGGTGATTATGATCACGAAATGCTTTTAATACTTGTACCCATGTGAATGCATTTTTTACCCCCCTCCCCTCCTTCCCTCAATAAATTTACGGTTTTATGCTATGGGGCGTGCGCTCTCTCCTCTTTCCTTTCTATATATATATATATATATATATACACACATACGTTTCAAGTTATGGTGGGTGAAAAAGGAAGCCTAGGAAAACAAGAAACCTCCACCGTTTTCAAATAAAAACCATATAGCAAATAAAAAGATCACTTATACTGGGGATAATGGTGAAATGCAGGGTTGCAGACCTGCCTAAGACATGTGAATGTACTCACGTGATCTTTTTATTTGCTCTTGTAGCCAAGTTCCCTGAGTTCCCCTTTTTACCTCCGTGCTGAGTGGAGACCCTAGCCGGGTGTTGAGGAACTGCAGGGGTGGCCGCATCAATGGGGGCTCCCGGTGGAATAGCTGCAGTTTGTTGCCATCTTGTGCGAGGTTCACAGATGAGCGGCTGTGGCCATTATAGGTTGCGCATGCGCGGTGTAAAGCGTGCTAAGCCCGACCAATCAGGAGAAGGCTCTCAGCTGGGACTATGATTCCCATGAGCCTCATCACTGGTCACATGGTGGCAGGGAGCCAATAGGGCTTAAGAGTGGTGGCAGAAGGGAAGTAGGAAGCTGACAGTGAAGCACGCTAATCAGTGGGTGCTGGGATAGCAAGGGGAGAGGAGGTGTGTGTGCATATGTGCATTGGTCAGTGACCCACTGCATTAGGCCAGTATTCCACCCTAAGCCCCAGTGCAGGCCCTGAGACACCACTAGTTTGTGGCTGCTGCAGGGAACAGCCCTTTAGATAGTTAGATAGGGACCTTGTCTGGTTAGTGATTAGTACCAGTCAGGGACACAATACTGCACTGAGGATCCTGTACTTGTAGTTTGGGACCAGACTACTCTGCGGAGTCAAGGCACGTGGGAGACATCCCCTGTGCTGGATCGGCGGATCCTTTTTGAAGAGTCAGCAGCCCTGGTGCTGGAGCGCCCGGCAGATATTTCCATAAGTGCACCAACATACAGGTACCTTATTGGCGTTTTTGGGGGTAGGTTCCTTGGGAACAATCAGGGGTTAAGTGACCAAGGGACTGGTCTGTTATGTTGTACACGGTGTGGGATAACAACTGTACGGTGGAGTGTGGCCGGGGTCACTGGTGTCAAAAGGTTGTCCATGTTTATTTGTATAACATCTACAGTAAAGGTTAGCATTATAATCTTTGAGCTATTGTTATTCTTCTTGTTGTATTGTATTGTATGTCTTTATTTATATAGTGCCATTAATGTACATAGCGTTTAGTTCAGGGGAATCTCACACTTTGGGGATCCTGGGCAAGTGGAGGCACTGCCAGTTATTATATTGTTGCCCCAGGCTCCCAGTGGCGGAGGCTCAGATATCTGTGAGCCAGCAGGTAAAGCAAGCACCAGTAGACCGGTCTATATCAGAGGGAAAGAGTATGGTGATGAAATATTTTTTAAAATAAACAATCTGTTTGTCTGCTAGCCTGGTTCTTATACAAAGTCTATGATGAATATTCCAAAATAATGAAATTGCACCTGAGCTGTCTGCTCTGTTCTTCCTCTGTACTTCTCTAATCAATACATGGGTGAACCAGTTTCTTACAGCTTTAAGGCAATCTGCAAAAAACAAAGAAGCTACAAGTGACACACCTAGTGTACTCATGTGAAACACAGAATTTTGATATTTGAATTTTAAACTCTGCAAAAGTCATTGGAAATCTTTGTGAGATGTGTAAAGGTGCTATTCAGGATTTTTGTTAAAAATGTTATCTAATTTTACTGGAAAAAAAAAACTATATTTCAACCAAAGGGCACTAGATGGCATAATGAATATAGTGAAAAAAATAGCACGCAAAAAAGGTTATGCATGGGATTAAATATGATAGAGACCTGAATTACATTTCTATTATTACTGTTGTTATTATTAGAGGTGAGTAGCCAATATATACTGTACATTGAAAGAATTGGTAGTTGAAGAAGCACACAGGAGTTTCTTGTAAATTAGCTTATTCTGTATTTAAGACATCAAAGCATACATGGTCTGAGGAAAGGACTAGCTTGTCCTGAAACGTTGTGTTATGCATGTATCTGCTCTGATGACTTAAATGCAGTGTAAGCTAATTTACAAGAAAGGCTACTGTGTGCTTCTTCCACTACCAATTCTTTCCATATCTACTTGGATCCAGCCTTGAGACACCGGGATCAACAGATGGTGAGCACCAGGGAGGGAAACATTGATTTGTTTTATTTAAGTAATGGTGTGCCACTTTTCCAACTCTTTTAGCCAATATATACATGTATGAAAATTGGGTGTACAGTAGCAGAGTCCCGACAGAACAATAGCTGAATAAAAGCTGGGGCTCAAATTAATAAAAGAGAAAAAAAGTCAGCTCCGATTCTGGACTTTATTGTTCTACAAGATCTAGACCAGGAGTTTGTTGCAGCCCAAGAAGACAATCAATGTTAATGAGAATGAGCTGCCTCATTAGAAGCTAGAATTTTTTGGGGAGACAGAGCAATAGGGCAATTGGTATGGGAAGTGAGATCGCAGACTATACTTATGGTAAAGAGGTGAAAATGTTGATTTTGTATATTAAAAGCAAAGCCCTTTGCTGGTGAATAGAGATGAGTAAACCAGTTCAAATCTTTTTCCTGGAATTCCGCGGATTGTTTAGACCAAATTCATATTCAGACTCAGCTGTTTTTTGTGGTTAGTGGATCCTCCCTCAGGGGTTCAGCTCGCCCCCCTCCACTTTCCAAGTTAGCAGGTCAGTTTCATTTTGCTGGGTTGAGACAGATCCAATGTAGATCATTCTTCCTCTATTTATAGAGGTAAATAAGAATTTTAACTCAGGGAGTTAGGACCTGCTAATGGTCATGCCTTGATGTGGCAGCAGGCTTAAAACGCTTTGGCCAAACGGTTAAACTAAATGGCCCCTTTTCAAGACAATATATAGGTATTTCACTGTGTATTTTTGTCATATTAGATGTAGCTTTGGGCTTCTTTGTTTCTTGTTGTATACATTTAGCCATGCCCAGAGGCACTCCAGAGGCACTCCTTTTAACACTTATATACATATAAATATTGTGTGGTAATTGTTGGATTTTTCAGAGCTTGCTGGGTATCTGTGTGTTTATTACCCTAGAGTATTCAAAGTGATTTTTATTTATTTTTTGTACATTTAGGAGCTTTCTTTTAAGATTTTTCATGTAGTATCTTGGCATACTCAGCAGACAGATTAATTAGATTTACTACTGCCAAATGTGCAATTGACTAAGACATGGTCAATGTTGTCTAACTCTTTTTTTTCTTTTTGCTAGCCTTATATTGTATACTTGGTTGTTTTCAGTAGCTCAAATGCTAGGTCCTATGATTTCATCTGTATAAAGGTAACCACACAAAGGGAGTATATTCAATAATAGTGTTAATCTCAGTCTACATATATATTGGCTCAATAATTCCTTGGAGATCTAGGGTAAACGTGTCATAACGTCCCTTCCGCCTTGGGATGACCCATAATAAATGAAGTTACAGTGGCGGCCAACTTTATTCTTACTTGGCTAGCTCCGCGAATTTCAGAAGATCCCGGTGATGTGCGGTTTTGTATCGTTTTCTCCCGGGGTATATAGCGTTATTTTCGCGGCTGTAATTTAAGCATTTTATTCCCGCTGGCTGCAATACTGCAATGCCGTGTAAAAATGCATGGGGGCGTTTGCGAGCTGTTGTCTTTAAAGCCGTCCCCTATAACCCCTAACATACAGTACTGTACATTTTTATTCATAGTGTACATGTGCAGGGGGTCTCCGGAGCTCTAGTATACCATGTGACAGAGGCTTGGGGGGGAAAAGGATGTGACGTACTACAGCCAATCAGTGTAGGGATGGAGTTCCCACGCTCTGATTGGCTCTAGTACCATGTGACAAGCTTTCAATGATGTCACATCCTTTTTCCCCCCAGCCTCTGTCACATGGTATACTAGAGCCAATCAGAGTAGGGATGGAGTTCCCACGCTCTGATTGGCTACCATACCATGTGAGGGCGGCCATGTGTCTTTTCATGACGTCATCTTAAAGGCAATTGAAGCAAAGCCATTCTAATTGGCTGTGCTTTCATTGCCTTTAAGTGATGTCATCATTTTTTTTTTGTCGGCCAAAACACATGGTTTTCACGGCCCAATCAGGACCGTGGGAACCATGACGAAAAATGTGACGTCATAGGCCTTTAAAAGCCTATGTCGTCTCATTTTGAAGCCAGACGCCACGGAGGAAGGACCTCCGGGCAAGAAAGAAGACCAGGGCGTGGACGCAGATGGGGAGAAGACCCCGCCCCGCCCCGCTGGAAGGAGATAGAAGAAAGAAGAATACAGATGAAGATGGATTACAAATAGAAGACCCGTGGATTGATTTGGATTTTTAATTTAATGTTTATTTTTTTATGGTTTTTTATGGTTTTTATGGTTTATTATTTTATGGGTTCCTGATCGTGGATTGGTTCGTGAGTAAGCTGCGCAACGGGAAAGATATATACATACAGGGTAAGAATTGATGTTGTTTTAAAAGCTTGATTTGATGTGTTTTAAATTAATTTGTCTATGCTGCTATGCTTTATTGTGAGTTTAAAGTATTTTAAAATTAGATAGATGTATTCCTTGGTATTGTATTGTGTGTTTGAGGAAGGTCAGCGATAGCCTTGGTTTTAAAGGTTGGATTTTGGTTGGTACTTATATTTTTTCACAGGCTAAATTGTTCTGCTCCAGGCGTGAATTAGTTAATTGTTTCATTGTTCAGGATGGAGTGTGAATTGTTTAGGGATGTAAATAATGATTGCTAATTGATTTTTGTTTACTTGGTTGATTCATTTGCAGAATGTATATGGTGCATAGATTTTATGCATCATTTATATTTGAATGTGAGGTGTTTCATTGGCTTGTGATGATATAGATTGTGAGATCAGTTAGGATTATTAAAGGAAATTGATTTTAATGTAGTGTCTGTATGGAGAAGTGTTTGGTTGTAGGACAGTATGGTTTTGATAACCCTTCTACATTTATTTGTATATTGGTTCATCGTGTGTATATATACTGTGTATATATATATATATACTGTATATATATATATACTGTATATATATATATATATATATATATATATATATATCTGTATATATCTGTATATATATACAGTATTTATATATAGTTGCATGATGAAGCCACTGTACAAATTCATGGGTGAAAGGTGGGTATCAGGCCACTGTGGCTTAACCCCTTAATCACCTTTGCGGTTATTATCTGATAAGGTGTTTAAGGGGTTAATTGATATCTGAATGTAATTGCAATGTTTTGGCTTTGTATTTGCTATGTATGTTGTGGGCAAGACAAGGATTTTGCTGGCGACGGACACTTCGTATTGATGAGGTTAGTAGTACTTATTTACTTGTATAGGTTTATTTATTTATATATGCTAGTTAATGTTTTTAATAATGGGCAATTAATCTATTATCCATATCTGGATAATAGTTATTTTGCACATTATTGTACTGTAGGTGTTGGGGGGGAGGGTGTATGTATTGAATGTATAGGCCAGGTTTATTTTTTTTACATTCAGGGTTGGTTCCGTGGTTCTGCGAGGGACCTCTGGAGACCACCTGCGGGTATCCTCGGGTATCCCAAGGGTATCAGGCTGGTGGCTCCATGGGTGACACATGCGGGGATGATGATGTGTGGTCCCACTTCTGTGGGGGCACCGCCGACCCGTAGGTGCGGGTATGATGATGTGTGGTCCCACTTCTGTGGGGGCACCGTGGACCCATAGTGAGCACCCGTGAGTTCCCCAGACCCCTGAGGGAACCACCCGAGGCCCCGCAGACACCTGTGGGTCTGACCCGGGGCTCCCAGACATCCACGGGCCTACCGTGGGGAGGCAATTGTGGCCCACGGTGACCCAAGGAGACCACCTGGCGGCCATGGTGCTGGCGGGATCCACCAGCAGGCCTCCAGAACCTGTGTAAAAAGGGCTGCGGGTAAACTGTAGGTCTGTCCAGGTGCACCGCCAGCCCACCGGGGACTCGCGTGGGGCTGCGTTATGAACCCTGTATGTAAAAGAATAAATCTTGTATTTATGGGGGGGGGGCACATGGGGTGGGTAATGTATTTAATAAATAGAATGATGTTTATTGTGGGGCTGTGTATTGTTTTTATTGTGGGTACTGGGGGTGGGGGGGGTGTTTCCCCAACGGTATGTGGGTAGGCCTCCCTTGTGGGGAGTGGGTGGGTGGTTAGGCCTCACGGGTGGGGGGGTTAGTGTGGGAGGGTATGTAGGCGTCCCGAGTGGTGGGTGAGGGTAAGGCCCTTAATGACTGTAGAGGTTAATAACCGCTATGGTGATTAAGGGGTTAGGGGACATTACTTTGTATGTTTTAATTTTTGTCACTGTTTTGCAGCAAGCAGCGGAGGGGCCGTGGGTAGTGGGTAGTGGGTGTGGGTGTGGTTATTTACACGGAATTCCCCTCCCCACATTTACATACAGTACACTGCACTCACAGAAACACAGGCCAGGCAGATTTAACTGACACAATAGGGGGAGGGGGGTTTACATAGATTACAGTGAAGGCAGGGAAGCATCACACACAATAGGGGGAGGGTTTTTTACATAGATTACAGTGAAGGCAGGGAAGTTTAAAACACACAATAGGGGGAGGGTTTTTTACATAGATTACAGTGAAGGCAGGGAGGTTTAAAACACACATTCAAAATATGTATGTAATGTATTTAAGGTTTATTCTGCCTTAACCCTTCATTGCCTTAGCGGCTATACGCTATGGTAATGAAGCAGCATTTCTGTATTTTTAATAATATTGTGCAGGACCAGGGGGTTCCCTAAGCATTAATTTCTGGCTCAGGGAACCCCCTGCTCACTGTACAATATTATTAAAATACAGAAATGCTGCTTCATTACCATAGCACATAGCTTTAAGGTAAAGAACGATTCTTTATTTATATATGTGTTTTATTTATACTGTACATGTGCAGAGTGTCTCTGGAGCAGAACCGCTGTGGTTTTAGGTCCGGGGACCCCCTGCTCCCCGAGATACAGGCCCCTTTAGGGGGTGCCGGTATCCCTCTGCTTGGTTTACAGGTCGCGGTCACGTGATCGGGACCTTCAAATGCAGAAGGATACCGGCACCTCATAAAGGGGGCTGTATCTCGGGGAGCAGGGGGTCCCCCAACCTGAAACCAATGCGGTTCAGCTCCGGAGACCCCCTGCACATCTACACTATAAATAAAAATGTATTTCAAATGTATTTATTTATAGTCATTTATTTATTTATTTAGATTTATTTATTTATTTTTTGGGCGGCTGCTGTGTGTGATTTTTTTTTATTGTGGGTAGCGGGAGTGGGTGAAGGGGGTATTAGCCCCAACGTTGGTTGTTTAGGGCTTGCGGGGGGTAGCGGGAGGGCTTAACCCCTTCATGACCGTAGCAGTATTCACTGCTATGGCCGTGAAGGGGTTAAGTGCACCCGCAACCCCCCCGCAAGTCCTAAACTCACACCAAGGGCCAAATACCCCCTTCACCCACCTCCGCTACCCACAATAAAGCGGGCACGGTGAGTTAACCCCTTCATTGCCTTAGCGGCTATACGCTATGGTAATGAAGCAGCATTTCTGTATTTTTAATAATATTGTGAAGGAGCAGGGGGTTCCCTGAGCATTAATTTCTGGCTCAGGGAACCCCCTGCTCACTGTACAATATTATTAAAATACAGAAATGCTGCTTCGTTACCGTAGCACATAGCCGCTAAGGTAAAGAACGATTCTTTATTTATATATGTGTTTTATTTATACTGTACATGTGCAGAGGGTCTCTGGAGCAGAAACGTTTTAGTTTCAGGTCGGGGGACCCCTTGCTCCCCGAGATACAGGCCCCTTTAGGGGGTGCCGGTATCCCTCTGCTTGCTTTACAGGCCCCGGTCACGTGATCGGGACCTTCAAATGCAGAGGGATACCGGCACCTCATAAAGGGGGTTGTATCTCGGGAAGCAGGGGGTCCCCCGACCTGAAACCAATGCGGTTCAGCTCCGAAGACCCCCTGCACATCTACACTATAAATAAAAATGTATTTTAAATGTATTTATTTATATTGATTTATTTATTTATTTAGATTTATTTATTTATTTTTTGGGCGGCTGCTGTGTGTGAGTTGTTTTTATTGTGGGTAGTGGGGGTGGGTGAAGGGGGTATTAGCCCCAACGGTGGCTGTTTAGGGCTTGCGGGGGTAGGTGGAGGGGTTAACCCCTTCATGACCGTAGCGGTATTAACTGCTACGGTCGTGAAGGGGTTAAGTGCACCCGCAACCCCCCGCAAGTCCTAAACTCACACCAAGGGCCAAATACCCCCTTCACCCACCCCCGCTACCCACAATAAAGCGGGCATGGTGGGTTAACCCCTTCATTGCCTTAGCGGCTATACGCTATGGTAATGAAGCAGCATTTCTGTATTTTTAATAATATTGTGAAGGAGCAGGGCGTTCCCTGAGCATTAATTTCTGGCTCAGGGAACCCCCTGCTCACTGTACAATATTATTAAAATACAGAAATGCTGCTTCGATACCATAGCACATAGCCGCTAAGGTAAGGAACGAGTATTTATTTATATTGTGTTTTATTTATACTGTACATGTGCAGAGGGTCTCCGGAGCAGAAACGTTTTGGTTTCAGGTCCGGGGACCCCCTTCTCCCCGAGATACAGGCCACTTTATGGGGTGCCGGTATCCCTCTGCTTGGTTTACAGGCCGCGGTCACGTGATCGGGACCTTCAAACGCAGAGGGATACCGGCACCTCATAAAGGGGCATGTATCTCGGGGAGCAGGGGGTCCCCGGACCTGAAACCAACGCGGTTCAGCTCCCGAGACCCCCTGCATATGTACACTAGGAATAAAAATGTATTTAAAATAATTTTTAATATGGCGATGTTTGCGCAGAGAGAGCAGCGGATCTCTCTCTGCTGCAAACACATCTCGCCCCCGCCGGCCCATAGTATCAGTGATGTGCATATACAGTACTGTATGTGTACAGTACTGTATGTTAGGGGTTATAGGGGTTGTTGTTATACAGTATATATATATACTGTATATATATATATACTGCATTACAATTCATGATTTTATGCCATCTGGCGGACACGCGAAGCATTGCAGCCTTTTAAATCCTGAACCTTTATAAATTAACACATCAACCGCGCATGACCCCTGGCTGGGAAAGCAAACGCAACGTGGCATGTTCCGGGTGAACAGTGTCACATTCCAGGAACCAGCCAGGGACAAACCGGGTATTTGTTAGAATAAATTTGTAGATACTAGGATATAATAATAATAATAATAATAATAATAATAATAATGTACACATCCATACATTGGATATAACCATGCCCTCTATTTTCTCCACTTCAGAGTAGAAGATTGCTTTTATACATGTCTATACTATTGTTTTTAACCCTGTATTCTGTTACTAGTGCATGTTGAGTTTCCAACATGCAGTAGCTACGCGCCTGATATAGGTGTCACTCCCCTTTTCCTCCCCGGCACCAGCGATGAATTCGCAACCTAAAGAGCTCATTGGTCCAGGGTGTAGACCAACCAGATCATACCTTGACGATCCCGCGCCAATGGCAGGTGACGTCATCAATCAGCTGGAGGCAGGGGAACTCCTATATCAGCTGCGGCAGCCGCAGTCTGTTCAATATTCTCGTTGACAAAGGGCGACGGCCCGAAACGCGTTCGAGACTTTTAACATATCCCATGCCATGATGTCTACCATGGAATAAAGGATTTTTAATAGCGGTATCTAGCCCCCTTCTTACTGCAATTGCTGTGCTCCGTTCTTTCCGTGAGGATATCTTGTTTTTGTTAGAATAAAGTTGGTCGCAGCAGTACTCAATGTTGTCCCCCGTGTGTCCTTAAGCGTGCGGCCACGTCTGAAGTCCAGTATATCCAAAATCAGTGTGTGTGACGCGCAGCAACAGAGAACAGGTCTTGTGGCAATTGAAAAACGGTGGAGGGTACAACACTCCTACGCGTTTAGTGCTGTGAGGCACTTTATCTTACCACGTAGGAGTGTTGTACCCTCCACCGTTTTTTTAATGCAGCTTCAATAAATTAATTTTATATTGTATACTGTAGTACCGTCAATCAGAAATAAATTTATTCTTGCATCACAATACATTTTTACTGGGAATTGAAAAGTTTTTCACTTTTATTTTTTTACTCGTGTTTTAAAACCTTAGTTTTTACCAAGAACTATTTTTTGATGCTTAATAAAGAATGAAAATGTCAATATTTTATAGAAAATTCAAATTTAGCTGAGAATGTAATAACAGTTTTGTTTTCATCTGAAAAAAATGTAACTAAAGAAAGCAGACTCTTTATCAAATGCTCATAAGGTAGACGATTTTGGTAGATTTTTCAGACAATAGAAGAAATTAACACAACTACAAGATAAAAATGAATACTGTAAAATGGAATGCGAGTTGATAAATGTAGAAAATTGGTGTATAGATATATGCAAATGTTTTTTTTCATTCTCTTGCCAGTTATTCTTAAAATATATTAAATTATGGATGGGTTTGGGCAACATTTGTGTAAAAATGTTTCTTTTGCTAAAGAATAAAGAAAGTGTTCAACCCAGAGGGAAAATAGACCCACTTTAGCAGTTAAGGAGAAAGAGATGAATACAAAGACAGAAGCTGCTGATGTCGAGAAGATGCGACTTATAGAGGATAATATGCTATTTATCAGTCAGCCTTTCCTTTAAATATTCAAATAAGAACTTGCAGATATTATGGAGCAATTTCAGTACATCTCCCCATCCTCCAAATGTAAATGTATACATATGTGTATTGTTGTATATGTCTCCAGCTTGATAACGGTAGCCCCCTATGCTGCTGTTTCTGCAAACATGTTTATCTTTTTCGATTTTCCAGGCATATCTTCTTGTTCTCATTTTGAGCACTAATTACTAAGACTTTATTAATTCAAAAGGGGACAATTGAGTAATTAAGTCTACGTCACTCACTGATTATCATATTAAAATAAATAAAAATTGGACTAAATAGATTGGGAAAAGACGTTTCAAATGTATTTAGTGAATAAAACTTAAGCATTTAGTCTCTGGAAATAGGAGTATATAACAAAAGTCTATAATGTAGATTTGATAAAATGCTCAAAATTAAGATCAATGATTTACTACAATATCATTGAAACATCAATTGCAGGAGGTGCTGTTAGTCAACGTAGCTGCTATTTTTAAGCTGACTGAAACACTCTTTAATAAACATTTATGAGATTCGTCAGATGGAGTTGTCGCTTTCCTCAAAACAATATGGCTGCCAGGGATTGCTCCCCAAGAGGCGTTATACCTGAGTGCACTTTGCAAGATTGATGTGTTGCATTCCGACAGTTGCCTTTTTATGTACACAATTTGTTTGGCATGCCCAAGCTGCTCACATCAATATATTATTAAAGGAAAAAAACAAACAAGCAAGAAGAAAGATGAACTAAATATTTTCCATCATTGCAATTTCCTGTTGACTCTCATTTTTCATTTTGTGAAATATTGCCAGAAAGACCATAACTATTTACCACACTCTTCTATTTTTGTCCCAATTATAGATATGCTACAGTGTATGTAGCACAAAAATGTAGAAAAAGGTTACTCAGTGAGTTTGAATAGTAAACACGAATGTATATTGTTCTTGACATCTTGTGAAGTTGTCTCTCTCCCTTGTATCTTGAGAGAACACGGGACCTTCTGGGTCTGTACGAGACATACTGAATTTTTAATGAAGGTCCCTGAAATGCAGGGCAGCAAGATGTTGTCACCTCGGCATATTTTATCCCTGATCAAACATTAGTTGGCAGATGTTGTAAACTTGTAACAGTGTCTAATCTACACCGGCTGCCGGTTTGGTAGCAAAAGTACAAGTTCTCACCCAGTTTCTGTTCTAGCATCTCTCTTTTTTTGCCTTTCCTTTTGTTTCTTTAATAATCACATAGATTACAAACTTCAAAATATATAGCATATCTAAAATATTAATTTGTCTAAGTAGAGTACAGGAAATGTTAAATTGAGATTTAAACAGAACAGCTGATATCCAAGTGTAAATCAAACATAAACTAATATATATCAAATGCTAATATGTTAAAATAAATGACCACCACACCACCACTGCATAGTTTTGAGGGATGACAGTCAGATTTAGCATGCATGGTGTCAAGTTTCTGTATATGAATACTGGGTGCATATGTCCATATGTTATACTATAGTAAGCCATACTTTAAAAATTAAACATTTGCATGTAAACAACAAACCAAAAGAAAAAAACAAAATGGTTTTATTAGAAAAAATAGTGTGATACTTCTCAAAAAGACTGTATGCACTTTGTATTGGTATTACATTAAACATGCATGTCATATGTCACAATCACTGTACCAGAATTCTCCATATATCACATGCAAAAAGGATAGGCACATAGTGAAGAATTTTATTCTGAAAATAAATATAAAGGTAAGGTGAAACTCATGAGAGAAATATAAAACATGCCCATCAGAACAGTGCTCTGGGTTAGTCACTGCCACTCTGCTCAGCTTCCTCATCCTACAACTTTTAGTCTTATTTCCATGCGGCGGACATCACTTTCAGTTTGAGACTCCATGGTATGGGCGGATATCCCTATGTTTTTATTACTGATGGTGATTATCCCACCACCTTTCGTCCCACTGCAGTTTCTTAATGTAACGTTGATTACTGACAAATTGCAACTGTTCCATGGAAACACCCTGGCCCACCTCAGGGGGGTCTGCATTTGTTGGGCTCTGCATAATGTAATGCCTGTATGCCCGCAGACCTGGCCAGTCCCCAGTACTGAGGTGGGTAAGGGTATAACATGCACCCACAGCAGTGAGGGCGTGCCCGGAGTGTGGTAATGCGTTGCCGGGCCTGGTAAGATAAGGGTTAACGTATACTTGCAAAGTCCGGGGTGCCAGAGATCGGATAGTAATGTCCGTGTGCCAGAGTTCAAGGATAGGATAGAGCAGCGTAGTTGTGTCCGTAAGCCAATGTTCAGGGGTTGGAGAAAGCAGCGTAGTGAAGTCCGTAAGCCGAGGTTCTAGGGCAGGAGAAAGCAGAGTAGTCAAATCCAAAGCAGAAAGTTCAAGCCAGGGGAATCCAAACAGAAGCAGGGACAGGAACCAGCGCTGAAACAAACAAGGGAGCTAGGCATACATACTGCACACACAGGAGTCACAGGAAAGCTATGCAGAGCAAGGAGTAAGTGGACAGAGTGGGGTTATAAAGGAAGGAGAACCAATAGGAGAGAGAGGAGGAGCAGAGGGTTGAGTGAGAGTTTGCAGGGATAGGTCTGAGAGAGCAGGGGAGGAGACAGGGGAATAATTAAGGGATATGTAAGGGTATTATGCGCGTGTACCGTGTGTGTCACAGAACGGGGGCACTCGGCAACGGGGGTGAGAGAGACAGAGAGGCAGAGGAGAAAGGTAATGTGGAGGCTGGGGGAATAGAGGCACGCCGGGGCCGCGGGTGCCGCGGGTGCTGCGGAGGGGTACCAGTGATCGCGAACGCGTGCACACATTGCGGAGGACGCGCAGGTTGCCTGAACGCGCGTCCGGGCATACAAACCGCGCCGCAGAGGAACGGCCGCGAGGGAGAGAGCGAGAATGCAGGGAAGAGGGAGGGCTAGAGGCAGTGGAAACAGAGGTGACAGGGACACGCTGGGAAGCGCGAGTCCTCCGATCCGTCACACTTAAAGGGTTGAACCGAAAGTTGCAATGATGCTGAGTAGAGTGGTAGTGACTAACCCAGTCCAGAGTACCATTCTGATTAGCATTGTTTTATATTTCTCTTGTGGATTTACATCTGTTTTAACCTTACCTTTTTGGATTAAAACACTACGCTGTATGTCCCTCTCTTCTCTACATGTCATATAAGAAGAATTCTTAAGGCTTGACTATGACCTACAATATTAGGGTGACTAGATGTCCCGGTTTAGCCGTAGTCCCGTCAATCTTTTAAAAAAGCAGAGGTCGAAGAAGGGAGCAGGGGCTATGCAGCTCACCGACTATTCTGGCCAATTGTCGCACTGCACAAATCACACAGCTCCTCCTCTTTCGGACTGCAGTGTGTTCGTAATGATAAAGTTATTTAGTGTTTGAGTGTGTGTGTATATATATATATATGTGATGTCTGCATCATGTCACAGTATCTTTTAGTCCCACATTAAGGCCAGAAACATTGTATTTCTCTATCCAGGGTTTATTTACAGAGTTAAACAATACACTAACAGGCCCACCGTCCCTTTAAGTCAAAACAAATCATAAACATAACACCTACTCCTTCATAGGAGTCTAACTACACAGTAGCTGCAGCCCTACCAGCTAAGAGGCTTGTTGGCTCAAAACATGTACTATTATCTCTAAACACTGTCTCTGCATGTTAATATAGAGTTTATCTCTTATCTGTTTCTGTTGGGGCTCCAGGTAATTCCCTCTGGACCCTCAGAGAGTTCAAAGAATCCCTCTTCTCTGTAGTTCCAATGTTATGGACATCCCTGCTTGAGTGCAGTCTCACGGCCTTCATTCTTCTTTCTGGAATTAAGACCCACTAAGAATTAAGATCCCATCAGACTCCATTACCACCATCCAGCAGGTCTAGGGGACTGTGCCAGCCTCTTCTTAGCTGGGCAGAAGTCTTTCTCTCTTCTCCTTCTCTGAGGAAAAGCAGTCTCTCTCTGAGTAAGCCATTTCCTGCATTTTAAAATCCTGTGCAATCAGGGGTCCAGCCTGTTCAATTAGTTGCAGCTGTAGCAAGCTTCTACAGAGGACTTTAACCTCCCTCATGCTGGAAAGTCCTATTCCCTGACCTAGAGACAGTGATTGTATCACATATCCCCCTCCCCAGCACAACATTGTCCTGTGGCACGGCCTGTTCACCACTTCTGTTCACCCGCCACTTTGTCGGAGACAACCAACATCCATCTCTTCTTTTTTCTTGCCTTCCAGTTGAAAACTTTTTGTCTTTCGGGGAAATTACATGGCCTTCTGTGCCTGAAGAATGGCATTTTGCTTCTTCCTTGTCGTTCACTCGTTTCAGTTTAGCGTTGCAGCTTAGCTTTTGATGTGTCACTTCTTGCAAATGTTCCTGATCATCCTGAAGTGTATTAGCTCTCTCTGAAAAGACTTTATTCCCCTCTGTGACCTTGTGGAAAGTAGACTGTAGTACTGCAACGGCATTGCAGTGATGCTTACAGGTGTGCACAATGTTCTCAGGTGGTTCAAAGTTTACAGTACAATCTCATTTTGCAGTTGATTGGTGTCCCCAGCTCTCACTGTACCCTTGTCTTCATGGTCATTAGTTTCTGTGGGATACAGACGGTTGGGCTGGGCCAATATATTTTCCTGTAGTGGAGACACCTGTGCATTTCTGTTTCACATAGCCTCCTTTTGTTTTAACTCTACCACCATCTTTTCCATGTACTGCTTCTGTGACCCAAATGTCTGTTTTAGGTTTGTAACTTTTCCTCCAACTTCAACTGAGAAACCTCCAGCTAGGCAGCAGTAGAGTCCAACGTAATATCCAACTCAGTTTTCAGAGCCTTGAGCAACCCGCTCAGGTCACACTTTTGTTTCTCTGCCTTCTTGCAGCTAGCAAATTCAGACTCAAGGTCCTTCCTCAGGTCTGAAGCTGTCCTTCTGCACTTCTTTTTCCACTAAGTGCAATTTCCAGTTCAGCTTCTTTGACGTCGAGTCGCAATTCCACATCTCCCAGCTGATTCAGAGCAAGACTTAAATCTGTTTCCTTTTTTCATTTCTGGCCTGTAGCAAGTTTAGTCCTGAGCGAGAAACTTTTGCTTTTGAGTACATCTTGTAATTCTCCTCTTAGTGCCTCAATCTCCTCCGGGTGCTCGCTCTGAGCATGCCTCCGCACATCATTCATCATTCCCTGGAGCTCTGCAGATTTTGTCGCTAGGATCACTGCTGCATCTGTTTTCAATGCCTCTTTATCCTTGGTGTACTGACTTTTGGGGACAGAGCAGACTCTCTGCTTCTTCATCTCTTGCTCCAGTTTCTGGACCTTTTCCTACTCCCTCTCATACAGAGTCACCTGGCATCTAAGCTCCGCCTCCAGTGATGCTCTGGTGATGCTCAGCGTGGCCTTGAGCTCCTCATGCTGCTCTGTGGGGACATACTGTGTATTCAGACACTTCTGTAACACTTGTACTTTGTGAGAAGCCTTGAAACTTTCTTTCTGTAGCACTTGCTGGCGGAAGCAGTAGCATTTGTAATCCCAAGGCTAGTCATCATTCCTGTGACGATTGCGCCAAACTTTCTGGGCTGTAGCTCATCTCTGGGCCTTTCTGACCAATGTCTTTCTGACCACAGTGGATAAACATTTTCAGGAGCTTCTGCTGAAAATGGAGATTGCCCTTTTCGCCGAACCTTATGGAAATCCACCTCATCAACATTATCATCATCCTCATCGTCATACAGCCAGAAGGGACAGTGTTTGGTGTTGTCCAACGTTTCACACCATAAACATATCTGGTGTGGTTCCTTTTGCGGGACCACGCTGGGATACTAATTCCTGAAAGGACATTGTTTTTTGTAGCCAGGCACATTACACAGAAAACAAATTGTGTCCTCTGTTTTATACCTTCAGGTGTATTCTTCACCTTGACTTCTGGAGGCATTATTTCCCCAATTCTTCACACATTTCCCTGTTTATCCTGTAAGCACAACCTGTTATTTCACTTTGGTTGGGCAGCCATTTTAAATCCACACATTCATTTTCAAACCCCTAGTTTCCACTGCTCAGTGCTTTTTGGATTGCCTGCATTCTCCACCAGTTATGATGTCTGCATCACATCGCAATATCTGTGACTAGTCTGGGTAGGTCGGTGACTAGGTGGGTGACTGACTGACTGGGTGACTGACTGACTTGGTGACAGGGTGACTCACTGGGTGACTGACTGACTGACTGGGTGACTGACTGACTGGGTGACTGACTGACTGACTGGTTGACTGATTGACTGGGTGACTGACTGACTGGGTGACTGACTGGGTGACTGACTGGGTGACTGACTGGGTGACTGACTGGGTGACTGACTGACTGGGGGACTGACTTACTGGGTAACTGACTGGGTGATTTAATAACTGAGTGAGTGACTGACTGACTGACTGGGTGGGTGAATGTCTGGGTAGGTGACTAACTGGGTGGGTGACTGACTGGGTGACTGACTGGGTAGGTGACTGACTGGGTGGGTGACTTACTGACTGACTTTGTGACTGACTGACTAGGTGACTAACTGACTGGGTGACTGACTGGGTGGGTGACTGGGTGGGTGACTGACTGACTGGGGGGGTGACTGACTGACTGGGTGGGTGACTGACTGGGTGGGGACTGACTGGGTGGGTGACTGACTGGGCTGGTGACTGACTGACTGACTGGGAGGGTGACTGACTGACAGGGTGACTGACTGGGTGGGTGACTGACTGACTAACTGACTGTGTGGGTGACTGACTGATGGACTGACTGACTGACTGACTGGGTGGGTGGGTGAATGACTGACTGACTTGGTGACTGACTGACTTGGTCGGTGACTGACTGGGTGGGTGACTGACTGACTGGGTGGGTGACTGACTGGGTGGGTGAATGACTGACTGGATGGGTGACTGTCTGGGTGGGTGACTGACTGGGTGGGTGACTGACTGGGTGGGTGGGTAACTGACTTGACTGACTTGACTGACTATGTGGGTGGGTGGGTGACTGACTAGGTGGGTGACCGGGTGGGTGACTGACTGGGTTGGTGACTGGGTGGGTGACTAACTGGGTGGGTGACTGACTGACTGGGTGGGTGACTGGGTGGGTGGGTGACTGGCCCCAATACATTTTAAAAAGTCACCCACCTCCCCAATAGATATACAAAATACCCCCACCTTCCCAATACATATACAAAATACGCTACCTCCACATTACAGATACAAAATACACACACCACCACAATACATATACAAAATACACCCACCACACCCATACATATACAAAATACACCCACCACACCAATGCAGACTTACCCTGGGGATGGTGTCAGAAGGGAGGGAAGTGTATGCGGAGGGGGCAAGTGGATGTGGAGGGGGGCCAGTGGATGCGGAGTGGAGGCCAGTAGATGTGGAGGGGGGGCAATGGATGCAGAGGGGGGTCTGTGGATGTGGAGGGGGGGCAGTGGCACCCAAGCCATAGGACCACCACACCCGTCTCCCCCAAACATCCACTCGCTCAAGCAGCGGTAACCGGGGAGTGGGGAGCACCAGCCGCACGGCCACATTACACGCACCTCCCCGATCGAGGGAAGCCCCGAGGATAGCGGGAAGGCCCGCGCGCGCCAACAGTCGGACTTAAGTCTTCGCCGCCCCCCCCCCTCCAAACCCACCAGGGCAACCAAGGGGAAACATTGTCCGAAAGCGGACGTGCTGGGTCCAGCACCCACCCGCTAACTTTGCCCGCCCTGCGCGTCCCCCTACATCCCGCCGGGCCGCAGCCATGGGGACCGGAGGCAGGGGACTAAGAGCTGCCAGCCGGCCCTTCTTTGTCGACCACTATATATATATGTATATATAAAAGGAAGAGAGTGCGTGCTCCATGTGTAATCATGTGTAATAATGTAATCTTATTTTAAAAGGAGTAACAATTGTACTCACACAATTAGTAAAAGTAGAGTAGTAGTAGTAGAGATGATATAATCACCAGTCGATAGAAATGATAACACATAAGGCAGATGGACCTCTCAGAGGTTTTAAACGGACTGCAACAGAGATGTCCAGCTTCAAGACAAGAGGCAAAGTAAAGTATGCATAATGTGAGTGCGAGGAGTCCCAGCTGGAAGTGTGTGCCGGAAGATGGATCCACACTTGATCTATGCTGAGAGTGAGACGGCCCTCTGTCTTTTTCAATCAGTGCATAGATGTCTGTAACATTCCAATAGTTGAAAACTGTTAAGATTGTATATTCAAAGTCATTGGAATTAATGACAGAATATGATTGAGCCTTATATTGGTGTTATCCGGATTGCAACCAGCAAAGTTCTACTTCCAGACTGGAAGGATGAGTGAAGTCCACAATCTGCCTATAAAGGAGTGTCAGCTATAAAAGTGTGCAGGGAAATGTATAATAAAACTCAGTTGTACTGAGAAAAAAATACAAAGATCATGTCAATTTTGATGATTTTGATGAAACAGGGATGATGATAATAGCGATGATGGTGAAGATGATGATGATGATGATGATGATGATGTTGATGATGATGATGGTGTGGGTGCTATACGTGATTTACAGCGCAGCATGAGTTTGCAAAGAACACATGATAATGTGAGTACTAATGCCACTAGGAATAGTACAAGCAGAGGTTATGGCTTCAAAAAGCATGTAAACATGATACAGTGGGGGCTATCTGACTCCTGAAGATCAAGAGTGAAACGCGTTGAGTCAGTATTTTGTGAGAACCAGAGTTTGGCGAGACTGGAACCGGAGCTGAATTCCAAAGCAAGACGCTCTTCCGCCCTTACCTGTGACATGGTCAGGAAGTGACGCATGCGGAAGCAGAGGACGAGACGCGAGTGAGACGCATGGAAGCTTATGCTGGCAAAGTCCCCCATCCCGTCGGCAGTTCTCTCCAAAACATGTTTTTAATTGGAAAATGTGAGTGTGATTTCTCTTATTTTGTACTTGTATAATACATTTGGTCAAATAGAATACACTATTGTGGCATTTCTCTCCCAATATATTCCGAGGGCAACGAACGATACACAATGAAGGGTTTCCTGCGATATTCATCTGCTAAAGGGCTCCAGTCAGAGAGAGAAGAGTCTCTGACATGTCCCTAACATCAGGAGTTTTGTGAGTGCAACCTTATCAGAGTTTACAGACTGATCTATAACTAGTATTTACCATCTGCACTATCACTGTTTTTTATATATTTTTTTATATATCACTGGACACTACCAGTGCTCCTCCTCCCACAGAAGAAAAGAAACCTTAACCACTGGGACAAAGAACAGTCCCATTTGAGGGTGTTGAGCAGCTATATTTCACTTTGTACATTTATTAATATTTTTCACTATGGGCTGGTGAAGGGTATTCAACTTTATTTCACATTTGAAGTTTTTCACTTTGTTATTATATTTATAATACATTGTTATGCACTATTCACAGTTGTTTAAGAAGCGCCCAGTCCACCCCCCTTTTTCCCTGCATGTACAGTAAAGCCATGTTGTTTTTGCATACACTGGTTGCTATCAACAATGTCATTGAGCGGGCCATCACTATAGGAGGGGCCTTTGCCCCAATAGAACCCCTAGAAGGGCTGGGCACAAGGGAAGTGTTATCCAATGTGCCCCCCTTCATCTCAGATCCTCTTCTGCACTCCAACCTGCAGGCCCTAGGAGACTTAAAATCTCCCATTATTAAGATCCCTCTGGGTTTCAGTGAGAGAACACTTATACATGTGCTCTCTTTTAAGCGGCAGGTACAGCTGCATCTACCTCATGACACAGAATATATAGAGGGATCCTTTGGGTTCTTTTTGAGGGGGTGGTCTATAGTGTCTTGTATAGCACAGAAGAAGTGAGGTGCTTCTTGTGCAAAGGAGCTGGGGTATGCTTACAAGAGCTGCCAGGGGTATCAAAGTCATTAGCCCTGACTCCAGCACCTAGCACTTAATGGGCTACAGCACCCCTCCTCGCTGAGCCCATCACAGCAGAGCCCTCAGAGAAAAATGTTCCCTCTGGGAGATCAAAGGAGGCTTCTGGTCCTACCACAAAGGCAACCTCCAAACTTCCTTCAGTGGCTGTAGCAAGACCCATTACTACAGCTAAACGGAAGAAGGGAAAGAATGCCACCTTGTCCCCGAAGCCACTGCTGCCCAAAAAGCACACCCTATCCCCATTATAAGCACCCTTAGTGGTTAGAGGTTTAAATCAAGTGACCCTTTCTTTTCTGGGAGTGACATATCTAGAAAAGAAGCAAAAAACAAATCGGGGGATGGCTGAGGAATGGGAGGTGCTCATACATGAGACGCCCTCCAAAGCAAAAAAGAGGAGCAATACATCACCTCCTCACCAGGTGGCATTGTTTGACCTGTATATATCACCCAGCAACCTTGATCAGCTAGTGGCTTAACCGGTGCCAGACCACACACCTCTCCCTCCAGACCCTGCAGGGTTACAGTGGATGAGGGTCTGGAGAGCAGGGGAATGAGGAAGCATCCCAATTTTCAGGCTACTTCCACAAGGCGCTCAAACCTGCACCTGGAATATAAGGGGGTCCCCAAAACTACCCTTGCTAAATGTGTGGTTGCTGTCCTTGATTAGGTGACATTTAAGGACACCCCGTTTGTTATACCTCCACAGACACTTGCCAGTGGCTCTCCTGAGCCAACTAAATTGCCTCGGGAGCAACAATGTGAAGAGTTGCTATGGGATTAGCCCCCATTCAGGATTATGGGGGTGGTGGTAAAGAGGAGGATGAAGCAGGTAGTTAGGTGAATATGAGGGAGGGGGATTGTAGGAGAATAGTGCAGAGGTATAACCAGGGAAACATAGATTTGGGGAAAATAAATATTGGCTGTTATTTAGCATGTACATACCAAAAACAATACAGCTTTAATGCAGCATACAAAATAAACAAAACAGTCTAACCATTTGTAAGGGCTGACTCATACTTCCAAGTCCTTATCTGCAGGGCTGGGAGGATAGACCTCTTACCAGCCTCTGACTCCAAAGTGGTACCTGTAAGCCTGGGGCTCTTTATATCATTCTCCGGGTCTGGGTTGGTGTCTGTAGGTTGCACCCTCAGGTGGGATCCAGTGACCGCTGTGTCCTGGAATAGAGGGTCAGGTTCCTTGGGATCTCGCTAGCAGCACAGTCCTTCTGTGTTCAAGTCAACCCTGTGCAGTTTTGCAGCACATCTTTAAACCTACTTGATGAGCCAGGTGGAGACTGGTTAATTGACTCATTAGCAACAGACAGGCTTTTGGTGTGCTGCCTTTTTTAAACCCGGGAAAGGGATCAAGTGGGCCCTTCTATTAATATCTTGCAGGGTCCCACTGTTGAGATCCCTCCTCAGGAAACCACCAAGCCCCTTGACATCCAAGCTGTACCAGCAGCAGTAGAAGAGGCTATTAAGGCACTTTGTACCTCTGTGAATCCCAATACTACTGGGGATACCACACCTGCTGCTGTGCCTTTAGCCTGTCACCACCTTGACCCTTATATGGCACAGTCAGAGCAACTCTAAGGTCCCACCATAGAGGGTGAAATGGATGCTATTTACCAGACACCAAGAGTAGGGTCCATTAAAATCAAGCTGAGGAGGAAAATCCTCTCAGAGGAAGGTGGGGTGTATAAACGCCTCATCTAGGAAGAACCCAGAAATTAATCAGTCATCCCCGCCAAACAACTGGCACATTTCCTGGAGAACATCCCCAATGGTCATAAAGAAAGGAAGGTACAGTTGGCCCTCGAGAAGTGGGGAGATGTCTCTTTTATCCTTCATGCTCTCCAGGTGTACATGATGCCAACCACAGGGCCAGGAGTTCTGAGAGCTCGGAGCACCTAACAAAACACTAAACCCCAGCAACTTTTTGGGAAGCCGTCAAATTTGTAAACCAGCTTTGAGAGTACCAGGCCTTATGAGGAATTGCCTCTTTGGCTTGTGCAAACAGTACTCCTGACACACAAAAATAATGGCCTTGCACATTAGTACGCTCAATGTAAATGGCTCTACAGACGGTCTCTGCAGGATCCGGGTACTCTCCCATCTGCTAAAGGGAGAGTACTCTATGAGTTCTCTACAGGAGTCCCATACCACTCCAGAGGCTGAAGCCAGTTGAAACCTGGAGTGGTGAGGCATATTCTTCTTCAGCCACCTCACTTCTTCATCACGTGGGGTGGTGACCCTGCAGAGATTTTGCAGTCAGAGCTGCTGTTAGTCAAGACTGTTATCCCAGGCCATCTTCTCTACCTCCATGTCTGGTTTCTGGACTACACGTTTAATTTATTAAACTTGTATGCTCCAGCGGATGGGCCCAAGAGAGTGAGGCTCTTTGCCAGACTGTCGACTTACATAGAGACTGTCAATGCAGATGAGTGAGTGGTATTCAGGGGTGACTTTAATTGCACCCTCAAGGTTCTGGACCGAGTCGGGACAGAGTAGTACCCCCTCTCTGTATCAACCTTGTGGGAGCTAATCACCCGCTTCTCCTTACTCGACATCTGGAGGGAACAATATCCATAGGTATCAGATGCTTTCACATACGTTAGCGTGTGGCGTGGATAGTTGTCCCACTCCCGGATCGAACGGCTTTATATTGTTTTGTATTGTATTGTATGTCTTTATTTATATAGCGCCATTAATGTACATAGCGCTTCACAGCAGTAATACATGTGGTAATCCAATAAATAACAGATAATATAAATAACAGATCATGGGAATAAGTGCTTTAGACATTAAGGAAGAAGAGTCCCTGCTCCGAGGAGATTACAGTCTAATTGGTAGGTAGGGAGAATGTACAGAGACAGTAGGAGACTAATATATCTAGTTGGTACCATTCACGGACCACAACTGTGCATCTGTGACAGTAGCGCTGATGCCATAGGCACCCTCGGACGCCTATTAGCATTTCAAAAACACCTTGTTGGAGGACCATGGCTATGAAATGTCGGTCCAGGAGTTCTGGATGGCCCGGAGATGTTGCAAGGGTGACTTTGCCACATTGAGTGGTGGAACGTGGGCAAGGTACACTTCCGCCTTTTGTGTCAGAAATATGCCAAGGGTGCTAGCCGGCAGTTCGGTGATGGGATCGAGGCGCTCTGTGGGGATTCTCCATTTTCTTTGGGAGATGGATAATGGATTGCACCTCTTCTTGCGGTCTGGAGAAAAAGAGGGGGAAACCGTAGGTACATCACCTGCTTTCTGGTAGATGGCGGTTCCCCTCTGAAGGATTCGGAGAGCATCCAGAACAGGGCCCGGATGTTTTATTCCAACTTATTCAATCCAGATCCTATCAATCCAGATAACTGCTGGGTACTATGGGAGAGACTTCCCATGGTCAGCTCTAGCTTAACTCTCTTATGCCCTCCATCTCATGCCCTACGCTAAATCTTCGGTGCTGGACGGGCTGACCGTAGAGTTCTTCCAATCCTTCTGGGAGAATCTGGGACCTGATTTCCAATAGACCTTTAAGGAAGCCCTCAAGGCTGGTGAGATGCCCCTTTCATGTAAACGGACAGTACTGACTAGAGATGGGCGAATTGTTTTTGTGAATTAGGATCGTGTGACGTCATGCGCATGCGCAATAGGCATTTCGCTCGACATCGCGCAGATTTGTCCAATTATCCTAATAACAGCACAGGTATATAAGGCACCTCATCCCTGCATATCCCAGACTCCTTGATAAAGGACCTACCGGTCCGAAACGCATAGGAGGTACCTGTTTTTGTCCCCCAAGGGGTGAATATGTCTCCAACCGTGCACTGAATAAAGGTACTTTTTTGTAACCACCTGGCTCCCTGGCTGTGCGCCATTTGTTTTTTCTTCTTGCTGCCTCTGGACTTCCCTGTGGCTGGCACGCCAGCAATCACTCCTGGAGATGACGTGAGTGGGCTTCATGATTTAGACTGTTATAGTTGAGTACTGCTACAAATGTATTTTAGTCACTCACAGGTCTATTGTTTACCAACCCACTCCCACTGGTGTCTCCAGGGATAGTGCTACATTGTATTATATACTGGATGAAGTTGTCTGGGGTTTGAGCACCCTAATTTTTCTTACCTACCCAGCTTCCTACATATGGGGTTTAGCTCACTACAGCTGATTTCTTTATCTACAATCAAGTTTATTTAGGAGCAGGTGTGTGGAAAAAGCCTTTTTTCTAATATTGCTGTTTTGGTGAATTATCAGTGAAGGATTGCCTTATTTCTAAGACTGTTTTCATCATTCATCAGTGCATGGACATTCTCCTGTGTTTCCTGATTTTTGGATTAAGTGGTTTATCCACCTTTTGAATCATTATGGCCGATATGGAGGAGAATCAGATGATACAAGATGAATCAACTATGTATGCTTTAAATTGCTTTGATGACTCTATAAGAAAGAAAAGGGCATTACAAGTGTTTGAACGGGTGGTAGATGTTAATACTAAGGACATTACAGATTTGAAAACCCATTTTCAGAGATTGGAGAGACTTTTGATCCTAAATATCAGAGCCTGGTGGGACATAATTTCCCTGGAAAATTACATATTAAATAAAAGGATCCTCAGGGGTCTGCGTGTAAAAAAAAGTCCCAACCTTTGGTTTCACTACTCCTCAGTTTGAACAGCACTGGATTTCCGCACTGGACCAGTGCTCATTCAAACTCATGGAACTTATTATAGAATAGAAAGTGAATGAGAGAAAAAGTCTGCAAATTCAAATCAAAGAACTCCAATCCCAATTGCAACAATTTAAAGATTTGGAAGGTTTCAAAAATTATGACAGGATTTTGTCAGAAACAGTTTTGAAAGCAGAGGAAGATATCACTGCCAAAAAACAGTCCAAGTATGATAGGGACCGTACTGATTACGAAAAGAAACAAATTTATAGTTGGCAGCGTGTTAACCCAATCCGAGAGAGGGGGATGCAGGGTCCACAAAAGAATTATCAGCAGAGGGACAAAACTATGCGATCAACCCCGCGAAAGTCAATACTTAAATCTAAGAGTAATGACCAAACAAGTGGAGACTCAGATCTCTCGGATGTTGAAAATCTCTCCCACTCAGTTTCATTTTTCCAGACAGAAAGATCAGGACACCATTCTGACGGTCCAGTGGAATTCTCCAGGCCAAAGTCAACGGGAGCAGATTATGCCAGAACATACCATGATAGTGGAACGGATCAACAATCTTCATCCAGACAACAACAGCAAAAAAACTTCCCTCTCTTCCAGAAAAATCAAAAATAACCAGAAGAGGAAAGAAGAAGAGAGGGCAGCAGATGGCCGGCCAAAAGGAAGAAGTGAGTAATAACCAAGAAATGGATGTAATAAATATTTCGGGTGAAGGTTTAACCACTGCAGAATTGTCACTCTTAAAGAAGGGCCTTAAGTATGCCCCAACAATGGACTTCGACCTATTCAATACCGCCATAGATGTTCATAAATTTGTGAGGAAATTAACTTTAAAATCTTTCTTCCACAAACGCTCACAGTTTTTGGATCAGAGGGAGAGTGGGTTACTGGACATTGTGGATGGTTCTGACGCACCTGGAGTTCCACCTACACCACACCCTGACGACCCTGGTATGCCACAGGGTGCTTTAGCTACATCTGCCTCATCTTTCAGAGAGGCATGTGATCTCCAAGACATATTGGACCATGAGGAATTATTGGAAGACAATAATGAATCATCTGAGCAAGCTGTTATTTCAGAGTTTAGTACATGGAGGTCCAACCTCAAAAAAGGGTCATTGTTTTATCCACAATTCTCTAAGGGCCCATTCTTGACAACTTTTGAGAATTTGGTCATTAGAGATTTGCGTATTATGGCAGAGGGATATTCCCTTACAAATGTGGCTAAGCATAACCTGAATAAAGATGAGAAACAAGCACTATTATCTTTACAGAAGAATTCTAAAATTGTTATAAAGAATGTGGACAAGGGGGGGCAGTGGTGGTGCGGAGTGGGGCTGGCTACCTCAAGGAGGCCTATCGGCAACTTGGGGATGCCACCACCTACTCTGCACTACCAGGTGATCCCACAGTAGGTTTTTTGGAATCCTATAAAGAACTACTAGAGCTAGGGGTTATTACCCAAGTTTTGAGCAAAGCTGAAAGCGCATTTTTATGGAATCCAAATCCTACTATACCAGTCTTTTACCATCTCCCAAAGGTCCATAAGACATTGGTCGACCCCCGGGGAGACCAATCATATCGTCTATTGGATCTTTGGGAGATGGCTTATCGAAATATATTGATCAATTTCTGCAATCCTTTGTTAGGGATCTACCCTCCTTTTTGTTGGATTCAGGGGACCTCATTACGAAATTAAGCAAAGTACAATGGGGCCCACATTCTATTTGGGTAACCATGGACGTTACGTCCCTTTATTCAGTTATCAGACATGACACGGGGGTGGCAGCGGTCAATCATTTCATTGGGGGTCCAGACAGCAATTAATTTCACACTGCATTTATTTTAGATGCCATTAATTTTTTACTCACGCACAATTATTTTTTATTTGACCACAAATTTTATTTACAGCAACAGGGTATGGCAATGGGCATGAGCTTTGCACCGGTGTATGCGAATTTATTTATGGGGTGGTGGGAGTCACTATTTATTTTCACCAGCACAAATCCTTTTCGGAAATATATCACGTTTTATAGAAGGTTTATTGATGACCTGATTATGATTTGGGAAGGGGATTTAGACACATTGCACAATTTTTTTCAGTATATTAATTGTAATCATTTAAATTTAGCTTTCACTCACAATATTAACACACACCACATTGACTATCTGGACCTCCGACTGTTTATTGATATTGAAGGCCAAATTCAAACAGAGACATTTAGAAAACCAAATTCAAGGAATATGCTGTTAAGAGCGGACAGCTGTCACCCACCTGCTGTCATCAAAGGTATCCCTAAGGGCCAATTTCTCAGACTGAGGAGGAACTGCTCCACGGAAGAGGGCTTTTCCCATCAGTCTGAGGAGTTGTGCCACCGATTCCACCAAAGAGGGTATAACATGAGGAATTTAACCAATACCCGCCAAGCAGTGGCATCAACGAATAGGGAGGATCTCCTTAAGCAAAGGCAGGGTGGTCCACCTAAGGAAGCAGTTTTGTCTACTAAGAAAAAGAGTTACGACATTACAAATGAGGAGGTTCCCCTTATGATCACGCAATATAACAAATGTAGCCAGGGAGTCCAGAACATAATCCGCAAACACTGGAACATCCTTCTAATGGATGGGAGTTTAAAAGACTGTGTCAAAAAGGGCCCCCGTTTTGTTTACCGTAAAGCGAAAACAATCGCCACTTATGTGTCACCTACCTATGTCGCTTCCTCACCTCCCCCTATTAGAAAATTTGTAACAAAGGGTTCGTATAGATGTGGAGGTTGTAAAATTTGTCAATTTATGATTTCATCTCGACATTTTGGGGGCTTTATGTCCAATCAGGAATTTCCGATTAAATCTTTTATAAACTGTGACACACAATATGTCATTTACCTCCTAACGTGCGGGTGTGGAATTAATTATGTAGGGAGGACAACCAGATCTCTTAAGAATAGGATACTTGAACATGTCAGACTAATTAAAAAAGGAGATGTATCCCACCCGGTCTCTAAACATTTTTCAAACTGCCCCAAAGGTGGTATTAAGGGGTTAAAAGTACATGGAATTGAAAAGGTCTTTCTGAGAGAAAGAGAGGGGGGGATTTACTCAACCTTTTGGACCGCAGGGAGGCTTACTGGATCTTTATGCTACAGACCAGAACCCCCTGCGGTCTAAATATGGAATGGAATTTGGGCCATTTCTTAAAATCTTAACATACAAATTGTGCCAGAGTATTATGAAACGGTTTTCTGAGTTGGATTATAGTATCAACCTTGTTGTTGCTATTGTGTCAGGACTTGGTATACTATTGAGCATCCATGTTTTAGAGTATATGCGGCATCTGTCACTTTGAACAACTTCAATTGCCTAAAGCTAAAGAAATAGAAATTGGTTGATATTTATTACTGATAAAATTGATTATTAATTATTGGAATTATAATTTAGCTTTAAAATGTATGGATATCAGCGAATACACTTTATGTAATAGACTGAGATAGTTGATTCATTGATTTTTCCACCCCTTGGAGGCATTTGAAAAAGACTGACAATAAGAAGTTCTTAAGATCGTTTAACTTTGTTTTTAATTTTCTGTATGTATTTTTTAAGGGAGACGTTGTATGTTGTATTTTGATTATGACGTTTGATATTGATGTGGACCGAATATGAAGTCCGTTTTTTATATGCTGAATGTCTTTGTATTTGTGGGATTTGCAGCGAGGAGAGTCTATATTTTCACTGGGAGTGTTTATGAATTCGCCCTTATCATTAGTTCGCTCGCAGTGTATGTTATATTTAGCAGTCTTGCTTTATTAAGCACTTTGCGTACCATTACGTCCATTTGTGTATGCCTGCTGGGGTGTCTCCGATTGGGGGCCGCATCATCTACTCATCATATTCATTGGTTGTGTAGTGGTGCGCCTCAGCCTATCCGAGACCCGCAGTGACGTCACTATGGGCGGAATTGAAAGCAGAGATCAGTACTGGAACTTCTGTATATATGCCTGATGTGGGCATGCGTGGACTGGAACAGGGGGCGGTCCGTACCCATAGTCCCTAGGGGTGGTGTACCGGCGCCCCGTGTGACGTCATGCACATGCGCAATAGGCATTTCGCGCGACATCGCGCAGATTTGTCCAATTATCCTAATAACAGCACAGGTATATAAGGCACCTCATACCTGCATATCCCAGACTCCTTGATAAAGGACCTACCGGTCCGAAACGCATAGGAGGTACCTGTTTTTGTCCCCCAAGGGGTGAATATGTCTCCAACCGTGCACTGAATAAAGGTACTTTTTTGTAACCACCTGGCTCCCTGGCTGTGCGCCATTTGTTTTTTCTTCTTGCAGATCCTATCAATCCAGATAACTGCTGGGTACTATGGGAGAGACTTCCCATGGTCAGCTCTAGCTTAGCTCTCTTATGCCCTCCATGTCATGCCCCACGCTAAATCTTCGGTGCTGGACGGGCTGACCGTAGAGTTATTCCAATCCTTCTTGGAGAATCTGGGACCTGATTTCCAATAGACCTTTAAGGAAGCCCTCAAGGCTGGTGAGATGCCCCTTTCATGTAAACGGACAGTACTGACTAGAGATGGGCGAATTGTTTTTGTGAATTAGGATCCGCCTCGGATTGGGCGGTTCCTTTGATCCATGGATTTCTCTGGATCACTCTCCAAAAGAGCAATATGCAATTTCAGATTTTTTTTCTATCAGAGTCAAAGAACAATCCATTTCCGTATTTTGACAATCTGCAAATGTAGTCTTCATCCATTTGCAGATTGTTATAAAGGAACACACAGAGAGAGACAAAGAGAGAGAGTGAGAAACAGAGAGAGAGAAAGAGAGAGAGACAGAGAGAGACAGAGAGAGACAGAGAGAGACAGAGAGAGACAGAGAGAGACAGAGAGAGACAGAGAGAGACAGAGAGAGACAGAGAGAGACAGAGAGAGAGAGAGAGAGAGAGAGAGAGAGAGAGATAGACACAGAGAAAGAGAGAGACACAGAGATAGACACACACATAGAGAGAGATACAAACACACAGAGAGACAGAGAAAGAGAGAGAGAGTGACACACACAGACAGAGATTTAAATTCAATATTTTTTCTTTTCTTTAGATGTCTTCACACTCCGATCCCAGTGGATCTGGAAGCTCACCATCCGTGACACAATGATCCTCAGCTTCAGGTAAGTCCGGTTCTTCAATCTTCTTCTTTTCTTCAATCTTCTTTACTTGTAATCAGCCAACGGATGTTGTCTTGCCGTATTCTTAAGCTACAATGAGACAGAACAGGCCTCATATAAGGTATTTGACATCAGATTTTAATATCAGATGGTACAGCTCCAATCTGATCCATGTTTTGCATGTCTGGAGCTGGGTGAAGACAACATGCAGGAAACACCCCCATTGGTGCAGGAAAGTAATCCAGAAATTCTGTCAGGTAAAGTACTGTGCTAAAATCCATGTATGCCATGTTCTTTCCCCCCAATCCCCTAAAAACCTAATGTAAACCCATAGTTGTAATGCAAAGTGCTGTACCACATGCCCTGCTTTTTCTCCCCCAACCCCAAAAGAACCTGAGGATATGTAGCATGTGTAGCAATGTGTAGTCATGTGTAACAATGTGTAGTCATAATGTAAAGTACTGTACTCCATGCTATGTCCTTCCTCCATAAACCCCCCCAAAAACTCAGGATTGCATAATGTACGGTGCAATTATTAATATTTAATATTGTCTCTTTCTTTACAGACAAAGACGTCCAAGAAGAGCCCGCCAGTGTGAAGAAGAAAAATACAAGGAGATTGTAAATTTGGAAGACGAGATGACTTTGTATTTTTGTATTATTAATTTTTACTTTATTATCGTCTTCACATAAAACATTTAATTATTTAAAAATACTTTTTTGTGTGCTTATGTTTTTATTCTCTAGATTTATATTAGTTACACTTGTAGTTATACAGTAGTACTATACATAAAGTTATAATGTTATATATATATAATGTTATATATATATATATATATATATATATATATATATATATATATATATATATACAGTGTTCGACAAATCACCCAAAAATCTACTCGCCCAACCAAAAAATCTACTCGCCACCTAGTTCCGCCCCAACTCCGCCCCTAGTCCCGCCCCCAACTCCGCCCATAGTCCCGCCCCCAACCCCGCTTTAAAATAAAATATATAAATAAAATACATTTAATAAATTCCTAGTCAGAACAACATTAGTTTTTGACATAAATGTATTTATTGTATTACATTATACTACAATTAGTCGTGTGTGTGTGTGTGTGTGTGTGTGTATGTGTGTGTATGTGTGTGTGTGTGTGTGTGTGTGTGTCTCAATGTCGGATCTAGAAATAAAAGCCAGATGTGAATTACTAGTTTCCTGAACCCCTTAACCAGTGTCTGGACGTCGGCGCATCACAGAGAGAGAGAGAGACAGACAGACAGACAGACACACACACAGAGAGACACACACACACACACAGAGAGAAAGAGAGACACACAGAGAAAGAGAGAGAATGAGAAACACACACAGAGAATGAGAGACAAAGAGAGAGTGCGACAGAGAGCGTGAAGAAGAGAGCGCGAAGAAGAGAGTGCGACAGAGAGAGCGAAGAAGAGTGCGATAGAGAGAGCGAAGAAGAGAGTGCGACAGAGAGAGCGAAGAAGAGAGTGCGACAGAGAGAGCGAAGAAGAGAGTGCGACAGAGAGAGCGAAGAAGAGAGTGTGACAGAGAGAGCGAAGAAGAGAGTGCGACAGAGAGAGCGAAGAAGAGAGTGCGACAGAGAGAGCGAAGAAGAGAGTGCGACAGAGAGAGCGAAGAAGAGAGTGCGACAGAGAGAGCGAAGAAGAGAGTGCAACAGAGAGAGCGAAGAAGAGAGTGCGACAGAGAGAGCGAAGAAGAGAGTGCGATAGAGAGAGCGAAGAAGAGAGTGCGACAGAGAGAGCGAAGAAGAGAGTGCGACAGAGAGAGCGAAGAAGAGTGCAACAGAGAGAGCGAAGAAGAGAGTGCGACAGAGAGAGCGAAGAAGAGAGTGAGACAGAGAGAGCGAAGAAGAGAGTACGACATAGTGAGAGCAAAGAAGAGTGCGACAGAGAGAGCGAAGAAGAGAGTGCGACAGAGAGAGCGAAGAAGACAGTGCGACAGAGAGAGTGAAGAAGAGAGTACGACAGAGAGAGCGAAGAAGAGAGTGCGACAGAGAGAGCGATGAAGAGTGTGACAGAGAGAGCGAAGAAGAGAGTGCGAAAGAGAGAGCGAAGAAGAGAGTGCGACAGAGGGAGAGGGTGAAAGAGAGGGAGAGAGGGCGACAGAGAGAGGGAGAGGGTGACACAGGGAGAGGGTGACACAGGGAGACGGAGAGGGTGGGAGAAACAGGGAGAGGGTGACACGGAGAGGGAGAGGGAGGGTGACAGGGAGAGGGTGACACAGGGAGAGGGAGGGTGACACAGGGAGAGGGAGGGTGACACAGGGAGAGGGAGGGTGACACAGGGAGAGGGAGAGGGTGGGTGACACAGGGAGAGGGTGACAGAGGGAGAGGGTGGGTGACACAGGAAGAGGGAGGGTTACACGGAGAGGGAGGGTGACACAGGGAGAGGGAGGGTGACACAGGGAGAGGGAGGGTGACACAGGGAGAGGGAGGGTGACACAGGGAGAGGGAACCAGCACAAACGGAGCAGGAAAAAACCAGAACAAAAAAATGATTAAAAGGGCACTTTAATGTGGCAAAAGACCCATCCAATGCATTTCGAACGTCGCAGCGTTCTTTTTCGACGTTCGAAATGCATTGGATGGGTCTTTTGCCACATTAAAGTGCCCTTTTAATCATTTTTTTGTTCTGGTTTTTTCCTGCTCCGTTTGTGCTGGTGCGCTTTTTGGTCTCCCTTTTCCCTGTATTGCATTGAGTAGCTGCACAGCTTGCCTGCCTGCCCTACCAGGATGTGAGTATTTGCATATTTTTCAGGGGAACCTGCCAATGAGACATATGGTGAGTGGGTTGCACCACACACCACCTGTCTTCAGGAGGATAGTACCCATTATATGACACAATAGGTACTATATCAATTGTTAGTACCCTGGTACAGTGGTCTGGCTTATTATCATTTTGAGATATACCTGCATTTGAGCGCTTCAGCTATTTTCCATATGACACAGGGAGAGGGAGGGTGACACAGGGAGAGGGAGGGTGACACAGGGAGAGGGAGGGTGACACAGGGAGAGGGAGGGTGACACAGGGAGAGGGAGGGTGACACAGGGAGAGGGAGGGTGACACAGGGAGAAGGAGGGTGACACAGGGAGAGGGAGGGTGACACGGAGAGGGAGAGGGTGGGGGACACAGGGAGAGGGAGGGTTACACAGGGAGAGGGAGGGTGACACAGGGAGAGGGAGGGTGACACAGGGAGCGGGAGGGTGACACAGGGAGAGGGAGAGGGTGGGTGACACAGGGAGAGGGTGACAGAGGGAGAGGGTGGGTGACACAGGAAGAGGGAGGGTGACACGGAGAGGGAGGGTGACACAGGGAGTGGGAGGGTGACACAGGGAGAGGGAGGGTGACACAGAGAGGGAGGGTGACACAGGGAGAGGGAGGGTGACACAGGGAGAGGGAGGTGACACAGGGAGAGGGAGGGTGACACAGGGAGAGGGAGCGTGACACAGGGAGAGGGAGGGTGACACAGGGAGAGGGAGAGGGTGACACAGGGAGAGGGTGACACAGGGAGAGGGTGACACAGGGAGAGGGAGAGGGTGACACAGGGAGAGGGAGCGTGACACAGGGAGAGGGAGGGTGACACAGGCTGAGGGAGAGGGTGACACAGGGAGAGGGAGAGGGTGACACAGGGAGAGGGAGAGGGTGATATGGAGAGGGAGAGGGTGACACAGGGAGAGGGAGACACAGGGAGAGGGAGAGAGGGTGACACAGGGAGAGGGAGAGAGGGTGACACAGGGAGAGGGAGAGAGGGTGACACAGGGAGAGGGAGAGAGGGTGACACAGGGAGAGGGAGAGAGGGTGACACAGGGAGAGGGAGAGAGGGTGACACAGGGGGAGGGTGACACAGGGGGAGGGTGACACAGGGGGAGGGTGACACAGGGAGAGGGGGAGGGTGACACAGGGAGAGGGAGGGTGACACAGGGAGAGGGAGGGTGACACAGGGAGAGGGAGGGTGACACAGGGAGAGGGAGGGTGACACAGGGAGAGGGAGGGTGACACAGGGAGAGGGAGGGTGACACAGGGAGAGGGAGGGTGACACAGGGAGAGGGAGAGAGGGTGACACAGGGAGAGGGAGAGAGGGTGACACAGGGAGAGGGAGAGAGGGTGACACAGGGAGAGGGAGAGAGGGTGACACAGGGGGATGGTGACACAGGGGGAGGGTGACACAGGGAGAGGGGGAGGGTGACACAGGGAGAGGGAGGGTGAAACAGGGAGAGGGAGGGTGACACAGGGAGAGGGAGGGTGACACAGGGAGAGGGAGGGTGACACAGGGAGAGGGAGGGTGAAACAGGGAGAGGGAGGGTGACACAGGGAGAGGGAGGGTGACACAGGGAGAGGGTGACAGAGGGAGAGGGTGGGTGACACAGGGAGATGATGACAGAGGGAGAGGGTGGGTGACACAGGGAGAGGGTGACAGAGGGAGAGGGTGGGTGACACAGGGAGAGGGTGACAGAGGGAGATGCTGGGTGACACAGGGAGAGGGAGGGTGACACAGGGAGAGGGAGGGTGACACAGGGAGAGGAAGGGTGACACAGGGAGAGGGAGGGTGACACAGGGAGAGGGAGGGTGACACAGGGAGAGGGAGAAGGTGACACAGGGAGAGGGAGAGGGTGACACAGGGAGAGGGAGAGGGTGATATGGAGAGGGAGAGGGTGACACAGGGAGAGGGATACACAGGGAGAGGGAGAGAGGGATACACAGGGAGAGGGAGAGAGGGTGACACAGGGAGAGGGAGAGAGGGTGACACAGGGAGAGGGAGGGTGACACAGGGGGAGGGTGACACAGGGAGAGGGGGAGGGTGACAAAGGGAGAGGGAGGGTGACACAGGGAGAGGGAGGGTGACACAGGGAGAGGGAGGGTGACACAGGGAGAGGGAGGGTTACACAGGGAGAGGGAGAGGGTGGGTGCCACAGGGAGAGGGTGACAGAGGGAGAGGGTGGGTGACACAGGGAGAGGGTGACAGAGGGAGAGGGTGGGTGACACAGGAAGAGGGAGGGTGACATGGAGAGGGAGGGTGACACGGAGATGGAGGGTGACACAGGGAGAGGGAGGGTGACACAGGGAGAGGGAGGGTGACACAGGGAGAGGGAGGGTGACACAGGGAGAGGGAGGGTGACACAGGGAGATGGAGGGTGACACGGGGAGAGGGAGGGTGACACAGGGAAAGGGAGGGTGACACAGGGAGAGGGTGACAGAGGGAGAGGGTGGGTGACACAGGGAGAGGGAGGGTGACACGGAGAGGGAGGGTAACAGAGGGAGAGGGAGAGGGTGGGTGACACAGGGAGAGGGTGACAGAGGGAGAGGGTGGGTGACACAGGGAGAGGGTGACAGAGGGAGAGGGTGGGTGACACAGGAAGAGGGAGGGTGACATGGAGAGGGAGGGTGACACGGAGAGGGAGGGTGACACAGAGAGAGGGAGGGTGACACAGGGAGAGGGAGGGTGACACAGGGAGAGGGAGGGTGACACAGGGAGAGGGAGGGTGACACAGGGAGAGGGAGAGAGGGTGACACCTGAAGAGGGAGAGAGGGTGACACAGGGAGAGGGAGAGGGGGTGACACAGGGGGAGGGTGACACAGGGAGAGGGTGACACAGGGAGAGGGGGACGGTGACACAGGGAGAGGGAGGGTGACACAGGGAGAGGGAGGGTGACACAGGGAGAGGGAGGGTGACACAGGGAGAGGGAGGGTGACACAGGGAGAGGGAGGGTGACACAGGGAGAGGGAGGGTGACACAGGGAGAGGGAGGGTGACACAGGGAGAGGGAGGGTGACACAGGGAGAGGGAGAGCGTGACACAGGGAGAGGGAGAGGGTGACACAGGGAGAGGGAGGGTGACACAGGGAGAGGGAGAGGGTGACACAGGGAGAGGGAGGGTGACACAGGGAGAGGGAGGGTGACACAGGGAGAGGGAGGGTGACACAGGGAAAGGGAGGGTGACACAGGGAGAGGGAGGGTGACACAGGGAGAGGGAGGGTGACACAGGGAGAGGGAGTGTGACACGGCAAGATGGTGACAGAGGGAGAGGGAGGGTAACCCAGGGAGAGGGAGGGTGACACAGGGAGAGGGAGAGGGTGGATGACACAGGGAGAGGGTGACAGAGGGAGAGGGTGGATGACACAGGGAGAGGGTGACAGAGGGAGAGGGTGGGTGACACAGGGAGAGGGTGACAGAGGGAGAGGGTGGGTGACACAGGAAGAGGGAGGGTGACACGGAGAGGGAGGGTGACACAGGTAGAGGGAGGGTGACACAGGGAGAGGGACGGTGACACAGGGAGAGGGAGGGTGACACAGGGAGAGGGAGGGTGACACAGGGAGAGGGAGGGTGACACAGGGAGAGGGTGACAGAGGGAGAGCGTGGGTGACACAGGGAGAGGGAGGGTACACGGAGAGGGAGGGTAACACGGGAGAGATAGAGGGTGGGTGACACAGGGAGAGGGTGACAGAGGGAGAGGGTGGGTGACACTGCGAGAGGGTGACAGAGGGAGAGGGAGGGTAACCCAGGGAGAGGGAGGGTGACACAGGGAGAGGGAGAGGGTGGGTGACACAGGGAGAGGGTGACAGAGGGAGAGGGTGGGTGACACAGGAAGAGGGAGGGTGACACGGAGAGGGAGGGTGACACAGGTAGAGGGAGGGTGACACAGGGAGAGGGACGGTGACACAGGGAGAGGGAGGGTGACACAGGGAGAGGGAGGGTGACACAGGGAGAGGGAGGGTGACACAGGGAGAGGGAGGGTGACACAGGGAGAGGGTGACAGAGGGAGAGCGTGGGTGACACAGGGAGAGGGAGGGTACACGGAGAGGGAGGGTAACACGGGAGAGGTAGAGGGTGGGTGACACAGGGAGAGGGTGACAGAGGGAGAGGGTGGGTGACACAGGGAGAGGGTGACAGAGGGAGAGGGTGGGTGACACAGGAAGAGGGAGGGTGACATGGAGAGTGAGGGTGACACGGAGAGGGAGGGTGACACAGAGATAGGGAGGGTGACACAGGGAGAGGGAGGGTGACACAGGGAGAGGGAGGGTGACACAGGGAGAGGGAGGGTGACACAAGGAGAGGGTGACAGAGGGAGAGGGTGGGTGACACAGGGAGAGGGAGGGTGACACAGGGAGAGGGTGACAGAGGGAGAGGGAGGGTGACACAGGGAGAGGGTAGGTGACACAGGGAGAGGGAGAGGGTGGGTGACACAGGGAGAGGGTGACAGAGGGAGAGGGTGGGTGACACAGGGAGAGGGTGACAGAGGGAGAGGGTGGGTGACACAGGAAGAGGGAGGGTGACACGGAGAGGGAGGGTGACACGGAGAGGGAGGATGACACAGGGAGAGGGAGGGTGACACAGGGAGAGGGAGGGTGACACAGGGAGAGGGAGGGTGACACAGGGAGAGGGAGGGTGACACAGGGAGAGGGAGGGTGACACAGGGAAAGGGAGGGTGACACAGGGAGAGGGTGACAGAGGGAGAGGGTGGGTGACACAGGGAGAGGGTGGGTGACACGGAGAGGGAGGGTAACACAGGGAGAGGGAGGGTGACACAGGGAAAGGGAGGGTGACACAGGGAGAGGGTGACAGAGGGAGAGGGTGGGTGACACAGGAAGAGGGAGGGTGACATGGAGAGGGAGGGTGACACGGAGAGGGAGGGTGACACAGAGAGAGGGAGGGTGACACAGTGAGAGGGAGGGTGACACAGGGAGAGGGAGGGTGACACAGGGAGAGGGTGACAGAGGGAGAGGGAGGGTGACACAGGGAGAGGGAGGGTGACACAGGGAGAGGGAGGGTGACACAGGGAGAGGGAGGGTGACATGGAGAGGGAGGGTGACACAGGGAGAGGGAGGGTGACACAGGGAGAGGGAGGGTGACACAGGGAGAGGGAGGGTGATGCAGGGAGAGGGAGGGTGACACAGGGAGAGGGAGGGTGACACAGGTAGAGGGAGGGTGACACAATGAGAGGGAGAGGGTGGGTGACACAGGGAGAGGGAGGGTGACACAGGGAGAGGGAGGGTGACACAGGGAGAGGGAGGGTGACACAGGGAGAGGGAGGGTGACACAGGGAGAGGGAGGGTGACACAGGGAGAGGGAGGGTGACACAGGGAGAGGGAGGGTGACACAGGGAGAGGGAGGGTGACACAGGGAGAGGGTGACAGAGGGAGAGGGTGACAGAGGGAGAGGGTGGGTGACACAGGGAGAGGATGACAGAGGGAGAGGGTGGGTGACAGAGGGAGAGGGAGGGTGACACAGGGAGAGGGTGACAGAGGGAGAGGGTGGGTGACACAGGGAGAGGGTGACAGAGGGAGAGGGTGGGTGACACAGGGAGAGGGTGACAGAGGGAGATGCTGGGTGACACAGGGAGAGGGAGGGTGACACAGGGAGAGAGTGAAACAGGGAGAGGGAGAGAGGATGACACACTCACAGACACACAGACACTCACACTCACTCAGACACACTCACTCAGACAATCTCACACTCACAGTCTTTCACTCACACACACAAACACTCACCCGTAAGGCAGGGGGTCGCACATGGCAGCGGGGGCCTCCGCACGGAAGGAGGGCCTCTGCAAGGGGCCGCGCCCCCTCCAGAGGAGGACGCCGATGCCGCAGTATTCACTGATAGGATGTAGAAGGGCCGGTTAGGGGATTTCCCCTGCTTAGAGCAAGCAGTGAGAGGCACCGGTTAGGGGATTTCCCCTGCTTAGAGCAGGGGGAAGAGCCGGTTAAGGGATTTCCCCTGCTAACAACTGAGCTGGCCATCAGGGGTTTCCTTAATAGCTGACAGATTGGCAGACTGTCCGTAGAGGCGGCACACCGACGCCGCGTGGGGTGAGGGGGGGTCAGGAGGCCGGGAGAGATTTGGGGTCACGGAGGCCGGGAGAGATTTGGGTGAGGGGGGGGGGGTGGCGGTTGGCCCAATGCGAGGGGGGGGCAGATGGCCCGATGGGAGGGGGGGGCGGATTGCCCGATGCGAGGGGGGGGAAGATGGCACGATGTGAGGGGGGGGCGGATGGCCCGATGGGAGGGGGAGTGCGGATGGCCCGATGGGAGGGGGGGGCAGATGGCCCAATGGGAGGGGTGACAGATGGCCCTGCAGGGGCCTGAGGCAGACAGACGTGGATGGGGCTTGCTGCCGGAAGGGGGAGGAGTGGAAGCGCTGAGGAGGGGAAGTTGCTGAGAGGCGGGGGAGGAGCGACGGCACTGCTCAGAGAGCCGGAGGCGGGGTAATCTCCCCCAACAACATGAACCCGCCTCCGGCGGTTTTTTTTTTTTTCTCCAGCTCGAGCGCGGTCAAAACAGCAGCACGAGCGGGGGAAATTTAAAAAACACACGTGTGCTGCTTGGGCCAATATTTTCTCGCCGTGGGTTAAATCCACACGCCCCGGGCGTGTAAATGTATATAATTGTCGAACACTGTATGTGTGTGTGTATATATATATATATACACACACACACACACACACACACACACACACACACACACACAGTGGTCGACAAATCAACAAAAAATCTACTCGCCGAACAAAAAAATCTACTCGCCACCTAGTACCAAACGTGTGCTGCTTGGGCCAATAGGCGCTCGCCACGATGTTAAATACACTCGCCCGGGGCTTGCAAATGTATAGGTTTGTCGAACACTGTATATATATATATATATATATAGCCTATAGGGAACCATGTTAAAAATGGTTATTGAGGCAAAAAGTGACACTGTGTGCTCATTTGCATGTCATTTCCCAGAATCCCTTGCTGCAGTGGAAGTGCTGTATGCTGGGTGATAATGGGGAAAGGCGGGGTTGCAGACCTGCCTAAGACATGCAGATGAGCATACAGCTATATTTGCATATTTGCTTTCCTGTGGAGGGTTTTTGTCACTTTTTTTTACTCACCATAACTTAACTCAGTATTATGGTTTGGCCTATCCCATAAGCCTCTCTTGCATCCCAGTAAAATCAACCCCACACTGATGAGACCCATCAAGGTCGAAACAGCTGTCTGTGGGTGGTTTTCTGGGTATGCACCTTAACCCTGGCTGTGCTCAAAGCTGTGACCATGCAGCAAGCTTAAGCCTATAGGGAACCATGTTAAAAATGGTTATTGAGGCAAAAAGTGACACTGTGTGCTCATTTGCATGTCATTTCCCAGAATCCCTTGCTGCAGTGGAAGTGCTGTATGCTGGGTGATAATGGGGAAAGGCGGGGTTGCAGACCTGCCTAAGACATGCAGATGAGCATACAGCTATATTTGCATATATATATATATATATATATATATATATATATATATATATATATATATATATATATATATATATATATATATATATATATATATATATATATATATATATATATATATATATATATATATATATATATATATATATTGATATCAGAACTGGCATCTAGGTGCTGGAAAGAGTTAATCCTCCCTGGCGTTGTCAAGAACACCTGAAATCTAATTAATTAGCCTGGGCTGAACTTCTGAATAATCAGAAAGGGCCTTAATTGTATGGGAGCAGCAAGGCACAGAGAGACAGTTTTTCCCCAGAGAAGGGGGGAGAGAGAGGAGCTCCCCAGTTAACGGAGGCTGGCTAAAGAAGCGTGAGAGACACTGCTGAGAGAGCTGTGCTGAAGCAGTGATGGCTGGTTCATTATATGCAATTACATTCTTTTATGTATGTTAGAGTGTATTTTTCTAGTTGTTTAGTATTTAGTATTTATCATTTGTGCATGACACTAATAGATTTATTCTATAATACACAAGCTCTAATGCAAATTCAATAATTATCATTTATCACTTTATACACTTATTAATTGCACATATATTTATATATATACACCCTAAACCAGTTCACTAGTGGCGCTGCTTATTTTCTTTTTCTTGTATGTATACTGTATATATATATATATATATATATATATATATATATACTGATGCAGCGGCCGTTATTCGAACACTTCGCGCAGTGTGTAGATCGGAATACCCATGCGATGGCGCGTCATTTTTTTTAATTATGCCGACTTAAACACGCAGGTTGATTATCGTTTTGTCCGGATCAGAAAATGGCATGTTAGCGTTGTCTGCAATACCGTCGAGAAACTCATGTTGGCGATCGCGAGTTGTTGTCATAAAAAAACAATAGCAATTCAATGTCACGATTAACATGTTGCCAGAAATCGGCTGAGCTGCCTGCCTCGCATGTGCAAGTGCGATAAGCCCTATTATACACGGAGCAGCGTGTGCATCTGTATTATACACAGAGCAGCGTGTGTACTGTATCTGTATTATACATAGAGCAGCGTGTGTATTACAGTATACACGGAGCAGCGTGTGTACTGTATCTGTATTATACATAGAGCAGCGTGTGTATTACAGTATACACGGAGCAGCGTGTGTACAGTATCTGTATCAACAACACAACACCCCTCCCCCCCACTAGTAATAAGATTAACATGTTGCCTGAAATCGGCTGAGCTGAAATGAGCTGCGCAAGTGCGATAATCCCTTCTAAACTGCTATTGTACTGTAACAAAACAAGTCAACTTGAAGTTCACTGCTTATCAACAACACAACACCCCCCCCCCCCCCGCTCTAACAGAGCCATTCACGTAAATGTACTGTAGCGTGAATATCATGAGCTGGGCAGAAGACATGTTTGATAATCCTTTACACTGGAAAACAGTATTTTTCTTTAGAATTTTATTGGTTATTGAATAATACAAAAATACAGTAAATTCCTGTACAAGCCTGGCTTTTTCTTCGTTATGGCTGCATTTGATTCTGTATTGCTTTACTGTACAGTACTGAAAATAAAAAGAAACAATTACTGGTACTGCGTGTGTATTATACACAGTGCAGCATGTGTACTGTATCTGTATTATACATAGAGCAGCATGTGTATTATACGCGGAGCAGCGTGTGTATTATACATGGAGCAGTGTGTGTATTATACACAGAGCAGCGTGTGTACAGTATCTGTATTATACACGGAGCAGCATGTGTACAGTATCTGTATTATACACAGAGCAGCGTGTGTACTGTATCTGTATTATAAATAGAGCAGCGTGTGTTTTATACGCAGAGCAGCGTGTGTTTTATACGCAGAGCAGCATGTGTATTATACACAGAGCAGCGTGTGTACAGTATCTGTATTATACACAAAGCAGTGTGTGCATCTGTATTATACACAGAGAAACGTGTGTACTGTATTTGTATTATACATAGAGCAGCGTGTATATTATACCCAGAGCAGCGTGTGTATTATACACGGAGCAGCGTGTGTATTATACACAAAGCAGCGTGTGTATTATACACAGAGCAGCTACTTTCTGTTCTTGTTCTTGTTAGCAGTAAGCAGTATCAACAACACACCACCCCTCCCCCCACAGAGCCATTCAAGAAAATGTAGCGTTCTTTTCTTGAACTACTGTAGCCTGAAATTGGCTGAGCTGCCTGCCACGCATGCGCAAGTGCGATAAGCCCTTCTAAACTTGCCTTTTCTTAAGCGGTGGACTTCAAGTGGATTTGTAAGCAGTATCAACAATACAAGACACCTCCACCCCCACTAGTAATACGATTAACATGTTGCCTGAAATCGGCTGAGCTGCGCAAGTGTGATAATCCCTTCTAAACTGCTACTGTACTGTAACAAAACAAGTCAACTTGAAGTTCACTGCTTATCAACAAGACAACACCCCCACCCCCCCTCCAACAGAGCCATTCACGTAAATGTACTATAGAGTGATTATCATGAGCTTGGCAGAAGACATGTTTGATAATCCTTCACGCTGGAAAATAGTATTTTTCTTTAGAATTTTATTGGTTAATGAATAATACAAAAATACAGTAGCTCTTTCTCCAACTGTACAGTAAATTCCTGTACAAGCTTGTCTTTTTCTTCGTTATGGCTGCATTTGATTCTGTATTGCTTTACTGTACAGTACTGAAAATTAAAAGAAACAATTACTGCACACATGGTTATTTTTACTGTACCTGTATCATACTGACCTGTGCATTTATAACAGAAATAATTGATTAAACAATAAAAATACAATAATATTTTTTTTTATAAACCATATTTTTTGTTTTTATATTATTTTCCCCCAAACTAATTTCTATACAGTAACTACTGAGAGGAGAGGGGGAGGGGGAGAGGGGGGTTTGTGTGATATACAGGCTGTTTTGTACATAAACACAGTACTGTAATCTTACACATCCCCCCTTCCTCTTGTCACTGCTGCAGCTCTGAAAATTAAAAGAAACAATTACTGCAGACATGGTTATTTTGAGTGCCATACAGTACTTACTGTACAGTACCTGTATCATACTTACCTGTGCCTGATTAACAGAAATAAATGATTAAACAATAACAATATTTCACACGTGTACTGAGAGACAACAACATTAAATATAGGTGTCTGTTTCCCTGTGCCCTTCTTAGCATCAAGAACGGAGTAGCCCATACACTAAAGAATCCGGAGGATGGGGAGAGTTTCCTAACCAAATTAGGCATCCCCAGAACCACCCGAAGCACACCAGGTTCCCCATTACCAAACCCCCCGTCCACATCTACCAGCCCCTCCTGGTCCAAAGTGGGAACCAACAAACCTAAGGGGATGACTGCCCCTGAGGCATCAGGATCAGAATAAACCAGCTTCCCTGATTCCTGATACAAATCCTGAACTGTTGGCGCAGAATACCCCTCCCCGCCGCTGTCCCGACCTACCTACGCTCTCAAAATCCTGATCGCCGCCTGGAGTTGAGCCGCACACCACTTTTGAGCGGCAGCCATCTTTCCCTGGTCCTCCCTGGTCCGGCGCGGGAGCTGCAGTGAGGATGGCGCGAAGCCAGGTATGACGTCGCCGTCGCGCTGCACCCTCTCGCGGGATCAGAGTTCCCTTGAGTGATCAGACGCCACCACCAAGATGGCTGCCGCTGGATGCCGCTGACGTCAGCGAGGACTTACGAGATTGGAGTTTCCTTAAGGGATCCGACGCCACCACCAAGATGGCTGCCGCTGACGTCATCGAGGTCTCGCGAGATCGGAGTTTCCTTAAAGTGATCCGACGCCACCACCAAGATAAAATACATACAAATAAATTGTCCCAGGCGCTGTGAATAAAGTCCAATGAACCCCAATACCGTGAACCAATTGGGCAGTCTTTGGTAAGGCTTCCTATGCCAGATAGATGATCTTGATAGTGTGGTGGACAGGCAGGGGTGTTGTCTGATCTGGTGTTATGATGCTTCTGTAATCATAGAGAAAAAAGACAGCAGGACACGCACATGGCGTGGTATGGCTTTTTCAATCACCCCCCTTGTGAGGAGAGTCCCGGTCTGATCCACCGCTGACGTCACTCGAGATCCGGAATCGAGTACAGCGCGTGGTGACCGTTCCCTGAGCAACACTGGAAACTGCACAAGCTGCGGACGGCATTTTGAGCGGAGCTCACCATTCTTTTAGACTGTAAGTGTGATTTTATTGTGTTTGTGTGTGTTAATAAATACCCTGAACGTTATCACACTAGTCTATTTCTACAATCTTTCCCCGTCTCCAACCCCCCCCCTTCCCCCACATGTGAACATCTGTGGGAGTGCTGGTACCATCAACGCCGAATAAGGGGATCCCTGCAGACCAGACCACGTGGATCCGTGAGACGCTGTGAGGGATGGAGACGTGAGGCACAGATTCTCTCAACTGTACATGAGAGCCCTCATCCTGTAAGTAGGATTTCAGGGTTCTAGGCAAGGGGGGTGATTGAAAAAGCCATACCACGCCATGTGCGTGTCCTGCTGTCTTTTTTCTCTATGATTACAGAAGCATCATAACACCAGATCAGACAACACCCCTGCCTGTCCACCAAACTATCAAGATCATCTATCTGGCATAGGAAGCCTTACCAAAGACTGCCCAATTGGTTCACGGTATTGGGGTTCATTGGACTTTATTCACAGCGCCTGGGACAATTTATTTGTATGTATTTTGGCTTGTACAGGTTTGGAATAACCTGTTGATTTTTTGTCCCATAGGCTGCTTTTTTTCAATTATCTATTTGGTTTTCACATATATTTGTTGATCACTTTAGGGCTATTCACCTTAACTTGTAATCACTATTCATTCACATTGTGTAGATTAGCGCTTTTTAGAGGGCTTATAATTGTTTGTTTGCCACCACCAAGATGGCTGCCGCTGGATGCCGCTGACGTCATCGAGGACCCGGATGCAGGAAGAGCCCAAGCTGAAAGGAGGAAGCCGGATGCCAGACGAGCAGAGAGAAGAAGAAACTCAACATAGCGGCATTCTCCCCAGTATCCACCTCACTCACACCTACACTGTACACCACACACTAACAAACTAATAAACTAATAATCTAATACATTACATAGTCATATACATATGAGTGTATATGGGTGTATGTATATATGCGTTCGTATATAAGTATGAGTGCGTGGGTATGTATGCATTTGTACATAGGTATGTATATGTATATGTATGAGTGTATATGTTTATATATATGTGCGTATGTATGTGTGCACGTGTACGTTTTTGCGTATGTATATATGTGTGTATATATGAGTATATGTGTTTGTATATGTGTGCGTGTGTATATATATGTGCACATATGTGTTTATATATATGTGTGAGTATATATGTACCTGTGTATGTATGTATGTGTGCATGTATGGATATGTATGTATATATGTATGTACATGAGCGTATATATGCGTTTATATGTCTGTATGTGTATGTATGTGTGAGTATATATGTATATGTATAGGTGTGCCTATGTATGAATATATATGTGCAGATGTATGTATATATGTGTGAGTTTGTATGTGCGGGGATGTGTGTGATGTATATATGTGGATACGTATGTACGTATGTATGTGTACATGTAAGAGTGCATTTATGCACATATATATGTATAGATATATACTTTGATCCTGGCTCATCACCACAATATAGCCGAAACATCCGGCTTTTACCTACACTGGCGACACACTTTATTCGAGCTCGGCTAGTCCCACGAATTCAGGTATACCCGGGTGTATTGAGGTTTGTGACTGTTTTCTGCCCGAGTGCATTGAGGTATTTTCCAGGCAGGGATTGAAGCATATTATTCCCGCTGGCTGCAATACTGCACAGTATATATATATATACTGCATTACAATTCATGAATTTATGCCATCTGGTAGACACGCGAAGCATTGCAGCCTATTAAATCCTAATCATTATCATTTAACAGATCAGCCGCCCGTCAGCCAGGCATGAACCCAGGCTGGGAAGGCAAACGCAACGGGGCTTGTCAGAGGTGAGGCGCGGCGCATTCCAGGTATCTGCCAGGTACATACTGGGTATTTGCTCGAATAAAGTGTGTCGGTGCAGTAGCAGGGAGAGATCCGAGGAGGCACACTCTCTCTTCGACTGCATCGCAGATGGGTTGGGAATCTCTTCAGGAACTATACTCCCCAAGGCTTCCAAAATATATAATCCAATCCTTAACTTATTACTTACACAATAACTACATTTTCTATTGCAGGAAATTTTACTATTAGTACTGATCCCACAATAAGCAGCTATCACTATATTCAGGTGTCCCCCCTCGCGTTCGTTCCCCCATATTTTAGTATGTATACACATGCTTGTTTATCCAGCGGTAGGTTTATGTATACTTAGGCGGAGCCAGATGACTGACAATATACTTTAATACATACTCCAGTTACCTAGGCTACTCTCCCAATCGGGATTAATCATAGCTGTAGGAGGTCTGGGCTCAAAGACTCTGGCGGGATCTGGACGGTTTTCGCAAGACGCTTTACACTCACCTACAGAAAGAGCCAAAATTCTGTACTTACAGTTCACAGTTTAGGGTATATAATCTGTTTAATACCTGTTTAATATGTTCGAGCTATTTGCCGCAAGTTTGATTTGTTTTTCCAATAGAAGAGTGCCGGCGGGCCCAGCCTCGTCGTGGCATATGCCTTCTCTAACCTGGTCCCCTAGTTTACGGGACCAACCTCAAGACCTAGGGAGATCTGACTCCATTTTTGGAGGCAGGCTCATCCAGGTGATGAGACCTGAAGTCCCTCCCTCTAGGCGCAGGAGCCGTCCTCGGGGGCCCCCGAGGCGAGCTCTTGTCTTCCCTTTTTTCCCCTACCTTTTTTTACTTTGCATATGTTGCACATTACTTAATTTATTTTGCTCTTTCCCCCATGTAGCTTTCCCAGTATGTTCAACCTCTCCCCACCCCCTCCCCCCCCCAACCACACTCCTAAGACTCCGGGATCCAAGGGTCACGCTCCAGACGCGGGCAGAAAAAGACAAAGCTAAGACCACTTCGGGCATTGATAACAGTAAGTACCCATCATACGACACATCGTACCTCTTCCCTATTGCACAATGGCATTAAACTTAATCTCACACAACGTTAAAGGCTTTAATAGCCCAATTAAAAGAAGACTAGCCTTCTCTGATTATAGACGAAAACAGGCTGAGATATTGCTCCTCCAGGAGACACACTTTAGTAAAAACAATACACCTAAATTCCTAGACAAGGGCTTCTCCCAGTTCTATACAGCTTCGGCGCCCACCAAAAAAGGCGGTGTAGCTATACTCTTTAGCAATAAAACTCCATTCGTAGCCAAAACAGTGAAAAAAGACGCGGAAGGACGTTTTCTAATCCTTGTAGGTACTATACACGAACAACATATCACCTTAGCATCCCTATATGCCCCATGTGTACAAGATGCTGCATTCTTCAATAAATTTTTCCGAATTCTGCGCTCAATATCCCAAGGCAGCATAATCCTCGCAGGTGATTTCAATATAGTAATACAAGCTTCCCTAGATAGATCAGGGGGAAAGGACTCAGACAACAAAAAAGCTCACTCCTCCCTACTTAAAAACCTAAAAGACAACCAATTAGTGGACATTTGGAGAGAGACACACCCGACGAGTAAGGATTATACTTTTTACTCCCATCCACACACAACATATAGCAGAATCGACTACTTCTTCATTTCGGGTCAACTGGTCCCTATGGTTGCTCGTTCTGAGATCCATGATATTTCATGGTCCGACCATGCACCTATAGAGCTACGGTGCACTAAAATTCAGGCCTTTAGACCAGGGACGAACTGGAAACTAAATGAATCAATCCTAAAGATACCCGCACTCTGTGATGCTATAGGTCAAGATATTGATCAATTCTTTAAACTTAACACAGGCTCTGTGGAATCCCATATTACTCTTTGGGAAGCTCACAAAGCTACACTGAGGGGTCTACTAATCAGCATCACCGCTAAAAGAAAACGGGAGAGAGACGCTAAATTATTATTCTCCAAGACAAACTCCACTCTCTACTAGTATCTCACAAATCTCACCCAAACAAACAAACACTTCAGACATTAAAAGATACCAAAATTGAACTAAACATGTTATTAACTTCCAGGGCCGACAACTCACTAAGCTTGTCAAAGAGGAAGTTTTATGAAAAAGCTAACAGGCCGGATACGATGCTAGCCCGTGCGCTAAAAGATAGACAATCTAAGTTTAATATCCAAGCTTTACGCTTAAAATCTGACATCCACACATCCAACCCCCAAAAGATAGTAGAAGAATTTGGCTCTTTCTATGGCTCCTTATATGATGGGAAGAAAGTGGCACATAACAGCAAAACGAGCAAGGCTCTAAGAGATTTCTTAGCCAGCTCATAACTAGAGAGATTAACAGAGAGCGAAAGCAACAAGCTGTGTACTGACTTCACATTGGAAGAAGTGTCACAGGCTATCAAAGAACTCAAATCTTCAAAGGCACCAGGTCCGGATGGCTTTTCAGGGCTCTACTATAAGAAATTCTCAGAATTACTTGCCCCAAGGCTGCTCCACATGTTCAACGCTATCTTAGCGGGAGCCCCAATCCCCGGAGATATGCTGCGGGCGTCTATATCTCTCATACATAAGCCTGGGAAAGATCCGTTGCATTGTACAAGTTATAGACCTATATCATTAATCAATACGGATATCAAATTATTCGCTAAACTCCTGGCCAACAGATTGAGTACAATCCTACCCAGACTAATACACCCAGATCAAGTCGGCTTCATAAAAGGAAGGCAGGCAGCGGATAATACCCGACGATTTATTGATCTGCTAGAATTGGCAAATAAAAATAACACCCAAAGTATGCTATTAAGTCTGGATGCAGAAAAAGCCTTTGATAGGATTGACTGGCCATATCTTAAGGAAACGCTCGCAGCATTTGGATTCGGGGATCAGGTGAGCAGAGCAATTATGTCTCTATACTCAGGCCCAACAGCCAAGGTTATACATCAGGGTTTCCCCTCTCTCCCATTCCAGATTCAGAGCGGCACGAGACAGGGGTGCCCTTTATCCCCTCTCCTGTTTGCCCTATGTGTTGAACCTCTGGCGGCACACATCCGAGACAACCCAGATATCTCAGGGTTAAACGTATATTCACAAACTCATAAGGCGGCCCTGTACGCAGATGATATCTTATTAATAATTTCAAAGCCCCTCACTTCCCTCCCAAACCTATTTGACCTACTTGACAGATTTTCCAAAGTCTCTGGATTTAAAATCAACCAATCCAAATCAGAAGCTCTAAACATTAATCTCCCTAGTCACACCGAGAAATTGTTAAAGCTCAACTTCCAGTTTAATTGGCAAAAGAAATCCATAAAATACCTAGGTATTCAAATTACAAAAAACGCTAAAAATATCTATTCCGCAAATTATCCCAAACTAATTCGTTCCTTAAAAAAAGACCTCTCCAGATGGGCCTCCAAGCAAATTTCATGGATAGGTAGGATACATAGCATCAAAATGAACCTACTACCCCGTATACTATACCTCTTCCAAACCCTGCCAGTGCCACTCAGACTGAAGGATATACTCTCACTTCAGTCTGAAATATCCAAATTCATCTGGAAGGGGAAAAAACCGAGAGTCAATAAAATAAATATGAAAAGATCTGTGTTAGCGGGAGGCTTGGCGGTACCCTGCTTGTTATCGTATTATAAAGCGGCTCAATTAAGTCATATTATACAATGGCACTCCGACCCTAAATTGAAAAGATGGGTGGAGTTGGAAGGTGCTGCTAGTTCCCCATTGGAACTTAGCAGTTTAATTTGGCTACCTAAAAACTCAAGAAAACCCATAGATCTGCCGCTCACCTCAATGACTAACTCGTTGTCGATCTGGGAAGCTTCCAAAATTAAGAACTCTCTTACATCAGTTAACTCCCTAATGTCCCCCATATGGAATAATCCGAGGTTCGCACCTGGTCTAATAGGCAGTAATTGTTCAGTATGGAGATCAAAAGGATACAATAGGATCAAGGACCTAGAGGGTTTTGATCTTAAAATTAAAACATTCGAACATATCAGATCAGAACAAAATATCCCCCACTCAGAATTCTTTAAATATCTCCAGATAAGAGCATTCTACAACAAATTGGCCCCAAACCCCACCCTGACTAAATTCGAAAAGCTCTGTCGGGCAGAAACCGACACTAAGGGACTTATATCAACGATATATAAAGAATTAGTCGATCTCTCAGCATCACACCAACACACCCCTGCTTTTAGAAACCAATGGGAGACGGACCTAGGAGAGATTCTAGAGGAGGACGATTGGAACACCATATTTTTAGCCACAGCCAAAAGCTCTATTTGCACCACACTAAAGGAGAACGCATATAAAGTACTCATGAGGTGGTACCTCACCCCACTCAAATTATCTAAGTTCGTGCCAGGTTCCTCCCCCCTGTGCCCCAAACAGTGCGGAGGAACGGCCGACTTGTTACATATGCTGTGGTCTTGCCCACGAATAGCCCAAATATGGGACAAGATTAGAAATTGGATACAGAGGATTTTTGACCTCACTATTCCCCCAGATCCTTGGCTGTTCCTCCTGAACAGACCTCTAAAAGATCTAACAAAATCCCAAAATAAATTAATTTCTCATTTTGCAATTGCAACGAGGTGTGAGATCGCAGCGCTATGGAAACGCCCCGACATACCAAACATCCCAAAGATTCGGAATCGATTATGGTTTATCTGCCAGATGGAAAAGTTAACGAGTCTGGTTAACGACACTGGTGACAATTATCTAAACGTCTGGCTGCCTTGGTTAGCACAGACAGACATCCCCGGGGTTGAGCGTAACACAATTTGGCATTGATAATGGTAGATGCGTTCTCCTGTAGGAGTGAGCGATTTCAAAGATCCCGTTCTATCTTATATATTTCAACGCTCAGGCACCAGCTTACTCATTCTATGACTGACAACTGGAGTATCTCTCGTGACCCGGCGATACCAACATCTAGTAATCAGTTACGTCCCTTCCCTATCCCCCCTGCCATTTCCTAACCCTCCTCCCCCTTCCCCACCCCCCCCCCCTTTTTTTTTTTTTTTTTTATTTTTGTATTTTTTTTTTCCTCTTTTCCCCCCTCAACCCCGGTTCAACCCCATTTTCCACGGCTCAGTAGGGCGCGAAAAGTCGTGGAACCCCCACTTTATATACAGCACAATGTTTCAAAGATTGTATTTATTTTACTACGATGCACAAAGTAACTATGTAATGTATGTTTTATTGTATTTCTTACACAAAAAAATATTTCAATAAAATACAAGTTATAAAAAAAAAAAACAATAACAATATTTCAAAAGATTTTTTTAAAAACACTTTTTTTTGCACAAACTAATTTCTATACAGTAACTACTGAGAGAGGATGGGAGAGGGGGTTTGTGTAAGATACAGGCTGGTATGTACAGTACATGAACACAGTACTATAATTTACAGCTCTGAAAATTAAAAGAAACAATTACTGCAGACATGGTTATTTTTACTGCCATACTTACCTGTATCATACTTACTTGTGCCTTATTACTTTCCCGAGGCCTGGCCATTACGTTTTAAAACAATAGGCAACACAGTCGCAATATGATCAATATATTTATTACATCTGTCAACGGTGAGTATGTTGTTCCAGAAATTCAGTATCCCCTTTTCCAATTCATCCTTTTTTTACGGTTTCCACACTTTTCTGATATAATCCTTCAACTCATGCCATACCATTTCAATGGGATTAAAATCTGGTGATCTGGAATACAGTAGGAGGGGAGAAAAAGGGTGAATAACTTAAGGAGATATAAACTGTGTAAAACAATAAGAAATGGTTACCCAACTTACTCCGTTGGTGTCTTAACCCAGTTGATACCGCTGGCAAGAATGTGATCAGTAGACGCGGTGTGTTTCGGATCATTGTCCTGGAAGAACCGGTGACCAGATGGGAAATCATTCCTAATGTATTCAACAACATGCGTAATTATGTGTTCTTGGAAGAATGCTTTATTCATGATTCCTGAAAACAAGAAAAGAAAAATGTAACATTAGGGTACAAAATACTGTACAGTACAGCTGTCCAGTGCATAAGGCCACAGCATGTGTATGTGTGCATTATTTAACCCTCAAAGATGATAATGAATCCTGGTCCTTGTCTAGAGATGGCACCCCACACATGCATCTTCACTGGGTGCTTGGGACGCGGCTTTAGAGATAGGCGTCCTTTTTTGGAGAATCCAAAACGGGCAAATCTCTCAAGCGCTACAGTTGTCTCATCAGTAAAGCTGACATCCTGGAAAGTCTCGCCACTTTCGATCCATGCCCGTGCCTGGTCCACTCTTTTTATTTTGTTGGCTTCCCTTATCATAGGATACGCTCTGTAATGACAAGGAATAATGTTAGAGGTACAAAATACTGGAGATATGATGGTTCCCAGCACTCAAAAAATGAAAAAATAAGTCAGACATCTATAGAAAACTAACAGTAATGTATTGAAACAATACAGTATTGTATATGTATTACTGTGCATACAGTAGGCCAACCCTATTGCACAGTAGGCTAGGAGGGAGCCTAACATGAAAATAGAGGGCTAAACATGAAATCACAAGTCTGGAGAGGGAGGGAGGTGGGGGGAAAAACATGGGGAATAACAACCATAGTGGAAAAAGAAAAAGTAGCAGACAAAAAAGAGAATAACATGGATGACGTATACTTAATTAAAATGCCCATATTTCCATCCCAATTTCCGTCTCATCTGCCTGATGCTGGTCTCAGATGCTTTTATTTTGTGAGTTGCCTCTAGTGCATTCTTTACCCTTGTGGCACATGTCTCATCATTCTCTTCACTTATTTGGTCCACCAGAAGAGTTGTCGCCCTACAGTGTAAAGAAAAACAGAACAATTTGTTACAGTAGGCAAATTAAGCATCCCAATAGCACTCTGATTTCATATTGTCTGATTTTGCTGCAGCACTTACCTCTATTGTAATGTGAGTACACTTTGGGCGCTAGTGTAGTGTATTTTAAAAAAAACATACCAGTACACTTTGTTAAGCGCTGTGTACACTTTTAGCGCTATATGAATATATAAAATAATTTGCCCCTCAATTAAAGCATCCCAATAGACTGCACTGTCACACACTCAGTCACTCCTACCACCCATTGTGACCAATCACTGCCATAAAAGCTGGTGACATACTGTATTGTTGATGCTTTGTGGGTGTGTATGTACAGTAAATGCAGGACTATTAGTTCAAAGAAATCAGAATCTTTTGAAAATATTACACTATCCCACCACCTCCTAAAGTACAGAATACGGTACATTACGGTAGTGTAGAATTAAAAAGCAAGTGACTGATTGAAAGAATGGCAAAAATGATATACTGTACAGTCGAAATGTAAATATTCATTAAATATTAAACACAGGCATACAGTACAGTACAAGACGTTGTTAGAGTTACAGTATAGAGGACAATACTGTAAGTACAGCACTTACTGAGTAAGACTGTCGGCTTTCTTTTGAAGTTTTTGGCCTTCCCATGCGCATGATAAATAACAGTGCTTTTTGCTAAACCAAAGCCCGAAGCAACTAACCAGCATTGGATCTGTAAAATTCGGAAACCTTTCTTGTACATATCCTGTATTTTCAAGCTGAGATCGTTTAAAATCCTTTTTTTTGGCATCGTTGCTGTTAGAAAAAAAATGCAAGCACACACAGAGCAATTCGATGTGAATTCGTTGTGTATTGAATGTGCATTGAATACACAAAATGGATGATGTATTTATACTTTAATTGACTGTGCCTCAACGTCACTCGACAGGTTTACACCTCATGTCCATGCCCGCGAAAAATCTCAAATAAAAGGTGAGACAAATTGCATAGACTCTCACACACTGATCTTTATCTGAACATGCTCTTGTCCAGATACTGCATTGTGTCCATCTGTTTCCATGGATCGCCCCCGATTCTACTGACGCGGGAACCAGCTTGCTTCTGCCGTGCCGGCCAAGCGAAAGGCGGAAGCTGTTTCCCAATCAAAACCAAACAACAACCAAAGCAGAATAAAGAAAATGTTCTGAATGCTCCAAAGGTTAAGAACCCTGGGACTTATTATGTAAAGAAGAAATTCGGTGCCATTAGCACAGTGCAAGTCAAGTGGAATCCCGATCCTCTCCTTGCACCCTCCGACCCACCTGCTCCACCAACCATCCTTGAGGCTGCTGTCCTGGCAACCACTGGCTCACCTGCTCCTCCACCAAACATCCTCCGCTGCTGTCCTGGAAACCCCTGGCTCACCTGCTCCACCAACCACCCTCGACACTGCTCTCCTGGCAAATCCCTGGTCACCTGCTCCTCCACCAACCATCATCGACGCTGCTGTCCTGGCAACCCCCGGCTCACCTGCTCCACCAATCATCCTCGACACTGCTCTCCTGGCAACCCCCTGGTAACCTGATCCTCCACCAACCATTCTTGACGCTGCTGTCCTGGCAACCCCCTGGTCACCTGCTCCACCAACCATCCTCGACGATGCTCTCCTGGCAACCCCCTGGTCACCTCCTCCACCCATCCCTGACATCTCGACGGAGCAAAAGGTTGATCTTCTTTTGGAGACCATGTTGAATATGGATATGCACATGGAGAAGATCGAAAGTAACATGGAGAGGATGAAAAGGAACATGGAGAAGATGGAAAGGAACATTGTGGGGATGTATTCTTTGCTGCGAGTTCCTGTCCCTGTATGTCTGATGCAGGAGCAGGATGGTGGCCTGCATGATGTGAACTTCACTCTTCCATCACCAAGCCCCCCACGCTCACCCCATCCGTCAGCAGAATATGTGTGCCTGCATGCCTTTGAGGATGAGATGACAACCCCGGTAAGGCCACGACAGGAGGAAATCATCCTCCCAGAGCGCCTACCCTCGCCCTCTGCCAGTAGTACACCAGCACCAAGGATTGTAGCGCTGCCGGACATCATTTTGACCGACCTGAAACAGCACGCTTGGGAGAAATACAAGACTGGATGTGGTGGTGTAGCCCAGAAATTTGCCCTGTCAATCTTTAAACACCACGTCAGTTTTGAGATGTACAGCAGTTGGACCCACGGTGTAAATTATGAAGGAAATAAAAGAAAGATGGCTCTGTCAGAAAATTTAAGAAAGACCATTTTGAATGAAGTGGAGCGTTATTTCCATTTTACCCCTACAGTTTTGAGAGCTGTGAGAGACACTATAAATGGCCTATTGAGGCATACAAGGGTGATGATAACGTGAAGAAATGTACCGCCCCTCTCCCCTCAATGTCTTACAGTAAATGCAGTACCAGTAATTGTTTCTTTCTACTGTATTTTCAGAGCTGCAGCCCCCTCTCTCCCCGATCCCCCTCTCTCCCCGGTCTCCCCCCCCATCTAGCAATGCCATAACAAAGAGAAAGACAAGAGCTACTGTATTTTTGTATTATGCATTAAAAAATAAAATGTATTTTTTGACCGACCCCCTATTGCAGACCTGAAATTCTTATGAACAGTTCAACAAAGCATCGCACTTCACATACTGTAATGTAATGCAAGGGCATTTCTCTTACCGGTTATTAAAAAAATATGTCCAAATGAGACATGCGCATACCAGTAAAATAAAAACAGTATTTACTGTTGCAAAAGTTTAAAGCATTGAATAATAACTAATACATATAGAATAAAAGATATACATTTTTATTGTTGGTGTTTACTGTATATGAAAAGTTGCGCAATGCAACGTACTGTAAAACAGTAGTGATGATGAAAGTACTGTACAATGTAAAAAAAAGAATTGAATATTAAAACAGCAGCATACTGTACAGTATAAGGTTTTCTATAAATCTCATAATTGTTCTATCAATAAAAATGGCAGTGTCACTAAATGTTTGCCTACTTGGCAAACAATGCGCAAGCAACTTTTAAAAAAAGACATATTGGTGGTCCATCCAAATCCCTTCTTTTGTCTTTTTCCGCTTGATGTCAAAGTTTATTTTCTGGAAAAAACAAACAAATATGCTATTATTACCAGTATTGCGCATGCGTCAAGTCGCGTCATTGGGAATTAAAGTAGCAGTTCAAGCAATATCCTACAGTACATGTGTGTCTTTACGATGAGAACAAACTTCTGATTGGCTCTGACTCTTGAGCCCGACCTCCTCACCCTCTCCCTACATTTTTAAGCTGCAGCAGCGTCACGTACTTTGACGGCCAATCAAATCATTCTTCAATGTGCACACAACAGAGAAACATCCCCTCAACTCGCATACAGTATTGTATTGATGCACATACAGTACTGTAAAGTATGTACAGTATTGTTTAAAAAATTATTTTGTTTTGACACACAGCAGCTTGAACTGCAGCTCCAAACTTACAGTAATACTGTCATGTACAGTACAGTATAGTGTAATACAGTGTAGTACATTACTGTATATTTACCTTCATTATAAACTTTGCCAAAAGGGTGGTGATGACTCACTGTGACTCCTCAAGTCTGCATTATAGTTGACAGGTGACAGCTGGCCTGCTACACTTGTAGTTGACAGCTGATGAAGCTGGAAATTGTTTTGGTACTGGTAAATGCAAGCTTGCTGTTACCTGTACATGAAATCATGCTCAGGCTGGAAATTTTACAGGTATTCTGGCGGGGACAGGTACAAAGGATTGCCGTTCACCAGGTTATCACTGAGGGTCAGACCGGCCGGTGCTGGTGCTGTTGCCGGCACATTGCTGGATTTGAATTGACAAATCTTATATGGGTTAAAACCGACCTTTCTTCTTTTGAAATTGCCATGATCAAACATACTGTGAAATTCAGGCATGGCACCCCAAAACCCGCAAATCTCTACGGCAGGAGGGGCAATGCAAAAAAAACCACTGATCGTTACATAAGGTTTTTGTTATCGCATGCTTCCACCCATGAACGTCAGGTGAAAACTGGTAAAAATCGTAGTTCAAAATTAAATATTCATATATTTCAGGTACAGTCGCCATCTTATCTGCTGCAGCATTAATTGCAGAATATATTAAAAATGCATAACTACAGTCAGGTTTTTTATACGTCTGTGGTGTAGCCATAATGTCCACTCAGCAATTGTGCGGGGAAAGAATGTTAAAAAAAGGCACACATTGAGTATTTAATGCTTTTTATTAAGAACGTCTTATTTGATAACGTCTTCGAAAAATCAAGGTCAATTCACAATGGGTCACTGTAAGTATGTACCAGTATAGACGTGGGTGCTATCTGTTTTAAACACCTGCACCCTTACAAAGTAGCAAAGTTCTATACACATTACAATTCAATACAATTAATTTAATTAATTTCTGCCACCTGGCGGATACGCAAAGAATAGCACCCAAATTATAATTCATTAACTTCTGCCACATGGCGGATACGTGAAGAATTGCATCCAAAGAAACAAGAAACCATTAAATTAAACAGATCAACCGCATGTGGCTGCCCGGGGCTGGATTGCGCGAACGCGGCATGAATAGTGGTCAAAACACGGAAATACCAAATGGAATACAGCGGTGAACACGAAAACTGATTCGAGATCGAATAACGGCCGCTGCAACAGTATTTTATAGTTTATATATATATATATTTGCGCACTTTGTATTTTATAGTTTATATAAACTATAAACTATAAAATACTAAGTGCGCAAATTAAAACATTCAAACAATAAAATAGTACAATTGCTGCCTAGGTGTTAAACTACACACAATAGCAAATATATAGGGAAAAGGGGAAAACACACGTGCAAACTGTTAACTAAACAATAAAATATGAGCATGAATAGACTGGGGATATTTCTCTGAAACAAAATAGAAAAGAGACAAAATATGGTGAAGTATGTATTGTAATGGTCAATGCGCAAAGGTAGATCACTACTTACAAAATAGCAGAAGTATACAAGCATATAGGATATAAAATCCTCTCCGTCCTGCTGCCTGGAGTGATGGTCTGCTTCCTCTCCACGTGGAACGCCAAGATTCTCTGTGGTAGGTTTCCTCCGCCTGCAGCTGCCCTCCTGAGCTCCCTGGTTCCTCCTCTGATGTCGCGAGATTGTACTGCTGACGTCACTCGGCCGAGATTACAGCCGTAACTCAGGGATAAAGTCCAAGGGATGCACAGATATTAAGGGAATTATGCTAAATGTAAATTCTAGATAGGGGATGCTAAGAAATATTCAAAAGCCTCCGCCCTACGCGTTTTGTCCTGTAGCTAGGACTTCATCTGGGGAATTTCCCTGACGAAGTTTTCAGTGACGAAACGCGTAGGGCGTAGGGCGTTTCCCAAAGTGGCGAGTTTGTAGCTGATTTGATCCTACACGAACGGAGAGCTCATTCTGCGGCTATTGTTAATTTGCATAGGACTGCCGTCATTCCGGTACTGCGATTGTCTGCTGGTGAGCAGTGGTAGCTGAAGGAGGTTTAGAGGGAGGGAGTCTCTGACCGAGACACTGAGTCTGACATCATCCGGTTCCTGAAGCACCAATACATCCTGCTATATCAACGGACACACCAGAGGTGGCACCAACGGGACGGCATGGACCCCCTGCAGCTCTCAGGCAATTGAGTATATCTCATACATGCTTTAAATATGACTCTGTTTGATAAACATCCTACCACTGGAGGATGCGCATGCGCGACGGGTTGGAGATGGTGGTATAACTTCACAGCTCCGCCAACCGTCGGCAGTTTAAAGCAAATAAAGTATTATAAAACCAAACTCAGAAACTCCAAAATACTCTCTAGAGGCCCCTGATATACTCCCAATCAGAAATCGTGACCGGAGGAGCCATGGCAGAAACACGGCAGAAGACCAGGCTCAAATCTGATGTGCGCTCATATTTTACAGGCTCGGGCAGGGCCGGAGCAGCGGAGCTCTCGGCGGTTTCGGACTCAGATTCAGCCCAAGAACCGGAGGGGGCTACAGCTTCAGCGGGCCACTCCAAAATAATAAAAAAGGAGATTGCAAGGCTACTCGTGTACTTAAAGGCCTTCTTCCGAGGGGAGGTGGAGGGGCTTAGGAGGGATATCCTCCAGATTAGGACTCGTACAAGCGAGCTGGAGGAGCGTATGGAAGAGAGCTCCAAATACCACCAGGAAACAAACTCGTGGATGGGAGCCTTAGAAGGGAGGATCGCTGAGCTAGAGTCCCGTCAGGAAGACAGCGAGAACAGGGACCGGCGCAACAACTTACGCGTCCGGGGGATCCCTGAAGAGATCCTCGATCCGGAGGCCCTGCTGAGCCGGTGAATGGCATCCATTCTACCGGGCAAGTCGGAATCAGATTTACTGATGGACCGTTGCCATAGGGCCCTAAGGTCGAGGCCTCTGCCTACAAACCCCCCCAGAGATGTCATTATCCGACTACATTACTTAACAACTAAGGAGGAGGTGAGCAGGATTGCGAGGGCCATCCCCCATATAACTTTTGAAGGGATCACCCTTACAGTGTTTCAAGATATCTCCCCCCTCACCCTTGCTCGTAGGAGAGCAGTGCTACACATTACCAAAGCACTAAGGGACCGAGAAATAAGGTACAGGTGGGCCTTTCCTTTTGCCCTGGTTGTAATGAAAAATGGCCGCTCACACGTGTTGAAGCACCCATCTGAAGGTACGGCCTTCCTAAAGAAGCTGGGGATAAAGGGGGCTTCAGACACGGCCCTCCCGGTGACCCAGGAGACGAGCCCGTCGGATGCGGCACCGAGAAGGTCTGGATCCTCCTCCCCAAAGGACAAGAGAAGGGAGAAGGGAGGAGGGGGTGACAAAAGCCCCTAAGTCTTCAAGTTACTGCAGTTGCAGCATGATGCCGTCAAAGTCGGTGAATAAAGTTTTTCCCGGTTTAGCCCCTGTTTCACATAAGTTACAACCCCCGAGGTGGGCTATGGTACTCCTATGGCACGAACATATGGTCAGGACATTTGGATATCCCCTGAATAACCTTTCCTAAGTATCGGACCCTAAAATGGCCACAACAGACCTACCTGGGACAGAAGAAGCAGGAAGGGCATGCAGAACTTCATGGCGGCAAAGTTTTTGGCGTGAGTGAATGCTCCGCTGTCTCGGTCCGCCCACAGATCCGCCTTTGGGTCCGCCCTCTCCCCTCGAGGATCTGCCTCCGACTGAGTCCGCCTCGCGCAACTAGATGACATCACCTGGCCGGGTCTCGCGGGAACGAGAGGCATGTCGGGTACAGCGGAAGTCAGGAAGGTGGCTCGAGAGACGCGGTGATCTGGAGGCAAAGCGGTTTCTCCCTGGCGGGGGTGCGTGAACTCCGCTGCCGGGGAGACATATAAGGGGAGTCGGGAGGAGGCGAGGGGGAGAACACTGGGGCCAGAGACTAAGGTTAGACTTTCGTGGCGGGATATACATTTATACAGGGACTCCAGCTGAAGCCAGGGATTCAGGCAGAGGAGGGAGGGAGCGCGGAAGCTAGCAGCGGCTTACTGCTCAGTGGGAGGGAATCAGGCTGGAATTCGACAGCGACTACCAGGTGCAAAGGGGAATCTTAAAGTGTGCCCAGATGAAAAGTTGGCTTGTCGGTTTGGGGGTATTCTGCGCCAGGAGTGGGAGCGAGGGGTTTTCGGAGTTTCCAGGGGTTTACAGCTAAGTTTTAGCAGGGGCAGTTATTAGAAGGGAGGGGAGGGAGGGGGGGTAGTGGTAGTTATAGATATTTTAGCAGTTGGAGGTTTGGTTCTCATTACATGTGGCTGTCGGCGGGAGGGGGCTTGTCGCCACTCTACCCGTAGGCATGCGCGTCGACACCGGGGAGGTGGGCCTAGCCTGCATCCCCGGCAAAGTCCCGGGTATTCATGGCCGGAGTTATGGGCCATGGAGCTGGATCGGGATGGAGGGGGGTCCAGAGAGGGAGAGTCTCTCCCGGGCGATGAACCCGAGGTCCGGTGGGACCAACACGGTTCTCTCTGTTTATGTGTGTATCTGTGTATGTGTTTTTCCCTTATGTTCTTTCCTTCCCCCGTCCCAGCCCCCCAAGACAAGAGAAAGAAGGTCTGCGGGAGCCATCATCAAGGTCCAAGAGGCCCTCAAGCTGCTCTACTTCTAGGTAAGAACGAGATCTACTGTAAGCAGGTCCATACAATCCACACTAAGATATGGGGGTAACATTTCTATCTCAGAATGCCAAGGGGCTCAATAGTCTACACAAGAGGAAAGTTGCCTTTTCAGAATTTAAACGTAGAAGGGCAGACGTGGTCTTCCTTCAAGAGACCCACTTTAGCTCCCGTAGCAGCCCAAAGTTCCTAGACAAACACTATAGACAAGTATATCTATCCTCGGCAGGAGAAAAAAAAAAAGAGGTGTAGCTATATTATTCCATAATAAAACCCCCTTTCAAGTCGAGAAGATAAAGCGTGACCCAAAGGGGAGATTTCTTATCTTAGTAGGCCTCCTCAAACAAAGTAGACTGACACTGCCCTGCGTATATGCACCCAGCGAGGGTCAACCCCAGTTCTTTGAAGCATTTTTCCAGAAGCTACAGCGATGGGCGGACGGACACATAGTCTTAGCAGGGGACTTTAACATGGTAATGGACCCGCGGGTTGACCGTTAAACACCCCAGCAGTCCCTTAGGTGGGAAGGGAACGGCCCCTTTCTTAAAGGATTAAGGCAAATAGGTCTCGTAGACATATGGAGAGAACAACACCAGGGAGACCGTAGTTACACTTTTTATTCCCACCCTCATGACAGCTACAGTAGGATTGACCACTTCTTTGTCTCTAGCAGAATGGTCCCACAGATTTCCGATACCAACATACATGACATTACATGGTCGGATCATGCATCGGTAGAGCTACGATGCATGCAAATTGGGTTTGCTAGGTCAGGAGCAAATTGGAAGCTAAATGAATCCTTAATTAAAATACCAGATATTCAGCAGCTAGTCAAAGATGAAATCTTGAACTATTTTCAGACTAACCTAGGCAGTGTGGAATCCCACTCTACGTTGTGGGAGGCTCACAAGGCCACGATGCGGGGGGTACTAATAGGTATAGCTGCCGGTAGGAAAAAGCAAAGGGAGGCCAACTTGACCCAGCTTTACCAGAGGTTGCACGAGCTCTCTACACTACATAGCCGTAAAGGTAGAGGGGACACATTACAAGAGCTGAATGACGTCAGGATTGAGCTTAACCTCCTCCTCACCTCCAGGGCTGAGAAAGACCTGAGTTGGACACAGAGGAAGTTCTTTGAGAAAGCTAATAAACCGGACACTATGCTAGCCACCAGACTCCGTAATAGGAAGCCAAATTTTAATATACACTCTATCAGGACCGCAGAGGGGCGGGTCTCCTCCAACCCCAAAATTATAGTGGGGGAGTTTGAAAAGTTTTATGCACAGCTATACAATGGGGAGAAGGTGGTTCATAACGCTAAGACAAGCAGTAATCTGCGGAAATTCTTAGCGGATGCAGCTCTGCCACAACTGAACAGATTGGAGCGAGAGGCAATCCAATGCGACTTCACAGGGGAGGAACTAGCAGCAGTGGTTAAAAGTTTAAAGTCATCAAAAGCCCCCGGCCCGGATGGGTTCTCTAACTTATATTATAAAAAATTTATAGGAGTCTTAGCTCCACACATGCTCCGGATGTTTAACGGAGTATTAGCAGGAGAGCCATTCGCGGAGCAGATGCTCCAGGCATCGATTTCCTTGATTTATAAAGGGGACAAAGACCCCACAAATTGTCAAAGTTATAGGCCGATATCATTGATTAATACAGATGTTAAAATCTATTCCAAATTGCTGGCCAACCGTTTAAGTGTCATCCTGCCGAGGTTAATCCACCCGGATCAAGTTGGCTTTGTTAGAAATAGACAAGCGGCCGACAATACCAGACGGATTGTAGATATAATAGATTTTGTAGGAGCCAACGGGATCTGGAGCATAGTTTTAAGCTTAGATGCGGAAAAAAGCCTGCAACAGGATTGACTGGCCATACTTGGAGTCCACGCTTGAGGCATTTGGGTTCGGAAGCACATTTCATCGGGCAATAAAAGCATTATACAACGCACCAGCAGCTAAGGTGGTCCACCAGGGGTTCCCCTCAGAGCTGTTTCAAATTAAAAGTGGCACGAGGCAAGGATGCCCACTATCGCCCTTGCTGTTTGCCTTATGCATCGAGCCACTAGCAGCACAAATTCGGAGCAACGCTGATATCTCTGGAGTACAAATCCACTCGCAAGAACACAAAGTGGCTTTGTACGCAGATGAAATTATTCTGACCCTTACTAAGCCGCTCATCTCGCTACCCAACCTGTTTGAGCTTCTAGAGCGTTTCGCCCAGATCTCTGGGTTTAAAATAAATCAGACAAAGTCTGAGGCACTAAGCCTCAACATACCACGAGATATGGAGAAGCTGATTGAACTCAACTTTGAGTTTAAGTGGCGACCTACATCCATAAGGTACCTAGGAGTGCATATCACAAAAAATATAGGCTCCTTATATCACGCAAATTACCCCAGTCTATTGAAGACTCTCAAAAAAGAATTACAAGACTGGGCGGCATATGGTATCTCATGGATGGGTAGGATCTGTAGCGTCAAGATGAACATCCTTCCCCGTATTTTATACCTATTTCAAACTCTTCCGATACCCGTGGTACGTGCGGACATTAAAGGGCTTCAACAGTCAATCTCAAAGTTTATTTGGAATGGTAAAAAACCACAGATAAAAGTCAAAATGATGCAGAAGCCTAAGGAGGCAGGAGGTCTTGCGGTTCCGAACATTATATCCTATTACAAAGCGGCGCAATTGTGCCAAATCATGCAATGGCATGGGGACCAGGAGCTCAGGCGATGGGTGGCGCTGGACAAGGAGATGTGTGCCCCACTTGAGCTCAGGGACCTAATCTGGTACCCGAGGACACGGGTGAAGGATATACCCAATCCACTAACCTCTGTACTCAACTCGATCTCGGTCTGGGAGGCATCTAAAAGTAGTCGCTCGCTAACCTCCAAACATACACTGATAGCTCCCTTATACGGCAACCCATATTTTGCTCCTAGTCTAGCAAGCAAGAGTTTCCCGTTATGGCGCAAATTGGGGATTAGACGGTTGAAGGACCTGGAGGGCAGTGACAAGATTAAATCCTTTGAGCTTCTAAAGTCAGAAACAGACTGTAAGGAATCCGCTCCTGGCTTTGATTATAGCTTTTGCAGACTTCTGCATTTGCAAAAGCTTCCTCTGGCAATCAATGGCACATGTGCTGCCTCTCATTGCAGCTTCTGCCATGTGCTTCATCATTGGAGGAATACTCACACACCCTCCTCCTGTGATTGGACCTCCGCCCTTTATATCCTGGGCATTGGCACTGAAACAGTGCCGAGCATAAATTCCTACCCTGGACGTTACTGTCTCTGCCACTAGCCACCCTGGCTTGTATCCTGGTGTACTAACCTTTCTGGTTCTTGCCCATAGTTCCTGAGGCCGCCTGCTAGTTCCATGCGGGGGCCCGTTCCTGACTTCTCTGCTGAAGCATTGTTTCCTGAGGCCGCCTGCTAGTTCCATGCGGGGGCCCGTTCCTGACTTCTCTGCTGAAGCATTGTTTCCTGAGGCCGCCTGCTAGTTCCATGCGGGGGCCCGTTCCTGTGCTGAAGCGTTGGTTTCCCGACGCTGCCCTGCGGTGTACTTCGGCCAGCCTGCTGTCTCCCCCTGCTGAGACCGGCGTCATGGGCCAAGGCCATTCCTCACGAAGAGGCCACTCCCGCGCTCATGCTCCTAAGCTGAAGCGGGGAACTCCTGACTACCTGTTGCCGAACTCCTGCTTGAATAACGACGATGCTGCCTTCTCCAATCCTGACCCTGCTACGTACGACTACGAATTGCGCACTCCGGATCAGTCTACGCGGACTAATGTCGGTGATTATATAACCCCACCTCAGCCCCGCGGTCCGGTCCCGGTTTGTGGCGAGCACAATCGTAACACAGACATACCCAACACAGAATTTATTAGGTACCTCCAGGTTCGGGCATATTATAACGCACACCCGGTGAGACCACCGTTAAACAAATTTTGAAAAGCTCTGTGTGAGAGGTGCTGACACGCGGGGACTGATTTCTACTTTATACAGAGAGGTGGTTGGTACCGACAAAGACCAGATGGACAAACCTAGATTCATGGTTCAGTGGGAAGCGGACTTAGAGGGCACACTAGTGGATGAGGACTGGTCAGCGGTTTTTAAGGCCACAGCTAGCAGCTCCATATGCACGACATTAAAGGAGAACTCATATAAGGTAATGTTACGTTGGTATCTCACCCCAGTTAGACTGGCAAAATTTATCCCGGGCTCTTCCCCGCTCTGCCCCAGGCAGTGCAGGGATCAGGGGGATTTGGTACACATGCTGTGGTCTTGCCCGAAGTTAGTGCCTATCTGGGCCCAGATCCGAGATTGGCTACAGAGGATCTTTTTGGGCCTCCAAATTCAGCTTGACCCGTGGCTATTCTTGTTAGGCAAACCCACAAATGGGGTTTCACGCTCGGGTAACAAATTAATAGCTCACTTTGCTACAGCTATGAGGTGCGAGACCGCAGCATTGTGGAATCAGAATGCAATTCCTTCATTAGCAAAGATCAGGAACAGAATTTGGTTCATATGCCGCATGGAAAAGTTAACAAGCCTAGTTAACGATTTGGGTGATAAATTCCAAAAGGTCTGGTTACCGTGGTTGGCCCAGACAGATATCCAGGGGGTGAATGATGCCACAATCTGGCTTTGATTGAAGTAAATGAGTTCTCCTTTGATGGGTGATTGAGAGCCGGACAGGACGGGCTGACGTTAGGGAGGACCCACCCCCTTAGGTAGTTCCCTCTGGGTATCGCTAAAAGAGTGGATGTAGTATTGCTCGTGCAGACATTAGGGTGTTTCACTATGGATGGAGCTAGTGCCTGATGGACATGGCTCAAAAGTACAAAGGTGGATACTCATCGCCTGACCTTCCCCCCCACCCCCCACCTTCCCGCCCCCTCTCTCCATTGTCGTCCTGGTTTTGTGGCTGTGTTGTGTTGTTGTCTCCCCATTAAGTGTCCGTTCTGTGTGGTACGTCTCAGACAGTTCTGTGTCTACTGTGGACAGTTATCAACATTACTTTTTCCCATGTATTTATGCACAAAAAACTAATAAAGACAAAGTTGGAAAAAAAAAATATGATCCTGTTTGTGAGTGCGTTTTTTATATTTTACAGTCCTATAAAAACTTTTATACTTTATTACACTAGGAGTGCGCCTGTTTTTCTTTTGTTTTTTGCAGATATCTTTGGGATTTGGTGATCCTTACATTCGGGCAGCAAGTCTCCAGTGGATTAAGTACATTTGTGGACTTTAAGTTGTTATCTGGTTAGATAGCCTTGTTATCTAAATCTGTCGGACACAGCTAATCAATATCCAAATCAGGTATACTAAGGCGCTACTCCAATTTGTTTTTGTCTTTGTATATATATATATATATATATATGACGAAGTCCTTAGTGACGAAACGCGTAGGGCGTTTCCCAAAGAGGCGAATTTGTGGCTGACATTACTGCATGAACGGAGAGAGTACCTTGGAGCTGTTGCTATTTTGCTTGGGACTGCTGTCGCTTCCGGTTTTGCAGTTGCCTGCTGGTGAGCAGTGAGCGCTGTGGGAGGTGTATCTGGAGGGAGTCTCTGACCGTGTTGCTGATTATTACATCATCTGGCTGCGGTGGCTCCAGTGCACCTTGCTGAACCAACGGATACACCAGAGATGGCACCAAGGGGGCAGGCTGATACATTCCCTTCACAGCTTCAAGGCGATTGAGTATATCTCATAAATGCAATTATTTTAACTCTGTTTGTGACTGCGCTTTTTATATTTTACAATCCCATAAATACTGTTTATACTTTATCACACTAGGAGTGCGCCTGTTTTTTCTTCTTGTTTTCTGCATATATATATATATATATATATATATATAATGTGGTGCCGTTGCTGCCCTCTAGGGGCTAGAATGGGGCAGTTGTGGGACTTTATAGCTCTCATAGTGTTAATTATTCTGGACAGGTCTGTGCAGCTGTGAGTTAATTAGCTAATTAACCTAGCCTGTATAGTCAGGAAGTGATACAGAGATTCCCCCCCCCCCCCCCCATGCTGCCAGACACATACTGTTGAGAGTTATACAGACAGGGTGAGAGAAGCTGCTGTTGACTGATCTGAAAGGAGACCTGCTGCAGGTACACTGGCTAAAGTGGGGAGAAGAGTTTAGTTCTCCCACGACTAGTTAGGGACTAAGCAGTATTAGTCAGTACTCCTGGAAGGAGTTAGGTCTTTTTTTTCCGTTTTTGTGTTATGAGTTAACCCTGTACCTGCTTTATACCCTGTAAATAATACAGTGTTTCCTGCCTTTGATCTGGACAAAAGATCTGACTCTGGGACTGAGACGTCACAATATATATATTTATATATATATATATATATATATATATATATATATATATATATATGTATATATATATATGTATATATATATATGTATATATATATGTGTGTATATGTATATAAATATCTCATTTAAATATATATAAATCTAGAAAATACAAGATATACTTAGCCCTGCCAGGATGAAGGCTAATAGCGCTTTCGCTCATTTGTGTTGAACCAATATACTGTACGCAATATAAGTACGCATTAAAATAAAATGTGCATTAAAATACATAGTAGGGAATAAACACATCGAGTCTGTTGTAACTAACTCTATGCCACCCATAGGATATTTACTGTAATTCATGCAACTTCTGTATCATACAGTAATTTTATTTTCAACCAGGTGCCATAGTGACATGCATCCGCAGAAATGCTGTGACACATATATGCATTTCAAACAGGTTAAATAGTGACACACATGCACGTTTCAACCAGATTCCATAGTGACACGCATGCACTGAAACACTGTGACACGCAAACTGCACAATACTATAAAATACAGCTGCAACTGTAAAACGCGGCCATTTTTCGTGACATTCAATGTAAAGTCATAATGTAGTCGACATAATGAAATACTGTACTCAATGTCATGCTTTTGCTCAACAAACCTTAAAAAGCCTCAGGATTTCATAATGTAAGGTTTGATTATTAATATTGAGTTTGTCTCTTTCTTTAGAAGCCAAGAAATCCAAGAGCTAGCCAGTTAGACGAAAATAAACATTTTACATTTGGAAAAAGAGACAGATAGCCACAGATTTTCCATGGCAAGTGGTCGAAAACAGTACTAAACATTAGTGTGATATCGAATTGTGCACACATGAACGGAATAAGTGACAGGTTGAATTGCAATTAGATTTTTAAGACACAATAACTCACAATTGCCAACATGAGTTTCTGGCCGGTATTGCAGACAATGCTTATTTTCAATTTCTGCACACTTTCAAACCACAGTAAACTCGTGGTTAACTCGTGTGAACATTTTCTGAAATCTCAATGCTAGCCTTGGCTGGCCTAGGATTGCTTTGCGAGAAATGGTCGAATACAGGCGGCTGCATCTGTATATAAAACTAAAGTTGAATATAACGTGCAATTAACAGAAATTAGTAAGAAAAAGTTTAAAATATTATGTTATTAGACCTCAATCAACATCTTTTTCGGACTGTCTTACTGTACAGGCCCGACACAGTTTATTCTACCATTTGCCCGTTTTGTGCCCCTTATGAACGGGGCTTATTCCGGCTGGCACCAAAACGGAGCAGCGAGCGAGCCGCATCTTGCCGCATCTTCCCCTTCCCGCGCGTTTAATTAAAATGCCCCCCTCCCCTTCCCCTCCCCTTCCCCGAACCCCTGGCTGCTCCCCCTGGCTTGCGCAAAGCTGCGCGCAGCGTCCCCCTTACCCCTGCTGCCTCTGCAGCCTTCAGGGATGCCGGGGAACCCTGGACCGTGTGACCGGCACCAGAGTGACGCGCGGCACGCACCAGGGAAAGCCCCAAACGAGCCGTCGGTTTCCCCACACCGCGGCTACGGCCGAGCTCAAATAAACTCTACCGCCACTGTATGTACAGTTCAATTCTGTAAAATAACTGGGAGATTGTTACTTATTAATAATCGAAAATAAATAAATATTTAAAGTTCCAAGTGAACATATGTGGGTCTTGGAATATAGGCGCATACGTGTTCTATGGAATGCATATGCAGATCTTTGAATGTAAGCTAATATGTTTGAAATTGAATGCATATGCGGGTCATTTGGGAATAGCAGCTGTATGTAAACTTACATTTACATTGATTATCTGTCACGCTGTGCTCACCACTAACAAGGCGGGACCATGGTGCTGTGGTGGGAAAGGATATAACGCCACCCACAGCCACGAGGGTGCATCTGAATTGTAGATTTGGTTGCAGGTACTATTAGATGGGTTTGGAGAGGGTAGAGTCGTCATTGTCCGGTTGCCGAGGTCAGGTTTGGAGAGAGTAGAATGGTCGTTTGTCCAAATGCCAAGGTCGGTTCTGGAGCGGTGCAGATCGTCGTGGAAAACCAGGTCGTACACAGAAAGAGCAACACCAAGATAAAGCAAGACTGTGGAGGCATAGAAGAGTACAACGCAACTGATTCTATGCACAGCCGATTTGCCAGTGCGGCAGCTTAGCATAGAAGTGTAAGTCCAATGAGGAACCTGCAGCATTGGGGTATGTGCAGAGGGAGCACCGGACCGTCAGTGAGAGCGTGCGTCCATGCGCGAATCCATGTGCGTGCCGTGCGTTCCCGAGGTCAGTGCTATTTCTGGATTGGTTGCGTGTAGTGTTGAGGTTAAAAGGTGTGGCAGGAGGTGGGAGCAGAGGACGCAGAGGAACCTGCGGTGATAGCGGTGCGTGGGGAGCGTGCCGATGGCTGTGTGGCTCCCTGAGCCTCACAGTACCCCTCCTTTAGAAGCGACCTACAGGTTTTTACAAGCCGGTTTGGAAGGATGCTTTCGATGGAAAGCATGTGCGAGACTGGGGGTGTGAAGATGATGGTGAGGAACTTAAGAATGTTCCTCTGGTCCAAAGTTCCTCCAGTGGACCAATTATTGCACCGCCCCTCTGGAAATCCTAGAGTCCATGATAGACTGATCTCGTATTCTGTTGTCCTTGTACGAGTATAGGAGGAGGTGTAGAGATTGTATCGGAGAAGCGTGAGCTTTGGAATGTGGGTTTTAGTAATGAGCCATGAAAGACGGAGGGAGGTGCAGGCGATATGCCACCGGGTTGATCTTTTGTATCATGGGAATGGGCCTGAGGAACCTGGGTGCCAGCTTGAGTGTGGGCACCTTAAGGCGTATTTTTTTAGAGGATAACCATACCCTGTCTCCTGGGAAAAATTCCTGAATCTTGCGACGGTGGCAGTCTGCTTGGAGTTTTTGTCTATTAGTTGCGACTTTCAGATTCTCCTGAATTCTCTTCAATGAGTTCTGTAGAAGGCAAATTCGGTTATCCACTGCTTGTACCCAAGGGGAAGAAGAGACCAGCGATAGTCGGGATGGATGGAAATAATAATTTATGAAAAACAGCGACTCTTAGGTGGAGTCATTGCGTAGGGAATTGTGAGCAAATTCAGCCCAAGGCAGAAGGTCTGTCCAGTTATCCTGGGTGTTGAAAATGAAACAACGCAGGTACTGCTCCAGAGTTTGATTCGTTCCCTCCGTTAGACTGTTTGTTTGTGGGTGGTATCCTGAAGAAAAATGTAGAGAAATTCCCAACCTTTGAGAAAAGGAATGCCAGAATTTGGAAATAAATTGTGACCCCGAGTCGGAGACGATGGTCTGAGGTACCGCGTGTAGGCGAAAGATTTCCTGGACAAAAATATATGCAAGCTTGGGAGAGTTATGAAGTCCTCTTAACAGGATGAAATGTGTCTGCTTGGAAAAGAGAATGACGATGATGAGAATAGTGTTCATCCCCTTGAAAGTGGGTAGATCTACTATGAAGTCCCTTTTTGCATTTGCTGTACAGTATGCTTTGCTGTGGAGGGTTTTTGTCACTTTTTTTTACCCACCATAACTTAACTAAGTATGGTATATATATTGCAGTGTGTGTGCAGTGCACAGCCAAGGAGAGCAGAGGTCTGGCAAAAAAATTCTTTTATTGTGAGACTTCATGATAAAGTGCCCGTATCGCACGAAACGCGTAGAAGGTTTGTTTGCAACCCTCTTTTTTATGGTCTCACAATAAAAGATTTTTTTTGCCAGACCTGCTCTCTATTCTCCTTGGCTGTGCGCTGCACACACACTGCATTGGATTTCCCTGACCGGATACAGCTGCACACTGATGGAGAGAGTTACTGGAGTCATTGAGTCGTGAGTACGTTAACCTGGGGCCAGCCCAATGAGGTAAGGGGGGGTGTCTCCGTGCACCTACCCCCACCTTCAGGGTTACTAGAGCCCCCATTATAGGTTAGTACTTTTCATTGTATATTACCCAGTATATACCTCCCTCTCCTTTTATCATCAAGATATAGGTCCCTGTATTTTTGAGCACCATATTCCACACATGTACAGTATGGTATATATATTGGTGTGTGTATACAATCCAACTTTATTAGACAATGTATTAAGCCTATCAATGTAACGCTATCATCCTTCCAGATTTAAATTCTATGTTATTGACATGAGATGTGCATTAATTACTTTATATAATGTTGTGTAAAACTGCACATATGTCAGATGTTTGCTTGTTCAAACTATTTTTCTATAGTTATCATCCTTATATCCCGCCCCCCCCCCAAAAAAAAAGATTAATGGTATGTATATAGTACCATATGAAACCACCATTTGTCTCAACACACACTAATGTTTTTATAGAAAAAATGATATCTAGTTGTTATATTTTAATTCTACATATTGATTTTGATTAGATTTATTTTGAATATAGATAATGATAAATTTGTATTCATTATCGTGGAATACTCATTGTATTTATATAACATATTTTTGTGTTATTTTTTAAAATGATCATACCACACTCAAATACATATTAACATTACTATGTATGAATATATATTTAACTGTCAGTATGAGTACATATTTTGTTTTTAAGAATTATGTACAGTATAATATGTGTTATTCATAAAAAATGTACCACTAGTGGAAATAATTATAACTGTATAAATCATTGGTACAGTGTTTGAAGCATTCTAAAATTATGATTTGAAGTTCTTCTTTTCGACACGTCAATTCATATCTTGGGACAGTCGATCTCTAAAGTAGATACAGTATCTGAAATACTGTATAAATAACATATTCAGGAAATGTTGTTAAAATAACAATATTCTGCTTTAAGCAGGCGTGCACTGTAATATTATGAATCTATTACTTTATAAGTTAATGCTGATGGTAGACATATGCTTTAAGATCATTGCATTGTCAACAATTGAACATTATAATATATGTTACAAAATGCTGCTTTGCTTTAGCTAGCTCTGAGCGTGTTTCACTTCATTATGTCCGCGAGCTCTGTTGCGCGTGCCCGTTAGCTGTTGTATTAATGCTGCGTCTCATAGTGGCGAATCAGCGACGTCACATGACCATGTACCCACATCATATGATGACGCGCCATCAATATTATTACATGTTGAATTTTATGTAATCGCATGTAGATAATCACTTGTCAGTATTCACATAGTATTGAGGCACCTATATTATATACTTTCCCAAAAGTTATTTTTCATGCAATTATTACAATGCAGCTGTACACATATATATGTTCTAATTGTTGATATGCTACGTTATATCATGTGTGCACTTTATTGCATGTGTTAGGGATATGATGCCGATGATGCTCTGATATGTAACACATATATTCACAATTCTGTAAGTTAAGGCATATAAATTATATTTACCTTTATTGTAGAAGTCAACAAGGACCTTGATGGTATCCATTGTGGCAGCCAGCCAGATCCGCTTCGGCCATGGTTGAGTCAATCATGGATTCCTGATGCATATACATCTCGTTGCCAACATTGTTATGTTGGTCTGCATCACTTTGTGACAAGGATACCAGCTAAGCCAGGTATGCATCTTGGCTAATGTATCCCATGCACACTGGTATTGTGCTGGGAAGTTTTGCACCTTCCCTTAGCAGTTAGCTCCATATAGCCTATCATATTGTGTGAGGCACGGTCCTTGAGTGTGATACGAGACACCACTTTGTGAAGGTCGATTATTAAGGGGATAACTGAAGAATAAGCTATTTCTCAGCAGATACAGTTAGGTCCGGAAATAATTGGACACTGCTAAAAGTTTGGTTATTTCAGCTGTGTACCAAAATAAATTAAAGCTACAGTTAAATAATGAATATGGACTTAAAGTGCAGTCTATCAGCTTTAATTTGAGGGTATTCACATCCAAATTGGAGGAAGGGTTTAGGAATTACATCTCTTTAATATGTAGCCCCCTCTTTTTCAAGGGACCAAAAGTAATTGGACAATTGACTCAAAAGCTGTTTCATGGACTGGTGTGGGCTATTCCTTCGTTATTTCAGCATCAATTAAGCAGGTAAAAGAACTGGAGTTGATTCCAGGTGTGGCATTCGTATTTGGAAGCTGTTGCGGTGAACTCACAACTTGCGGTCAAAGGAGCTCTCAATGCAAGTGAAACAGGGCATCCTTAGGCTGCAAAAAAAAAGAAAATCCATCAAACAGATAGCAGGAACATTAGGAATGACCAAATCAACAGTTTGGTACATTCTGAGAAAAAAAGAACGCACTGTGGGCTCTGCAACACAAAAAGGCCTGGACGTCCACGGAAGACAACAGTGGTGGATGATTGTAGGATCCTTTCCATTTTAAAGAAAAACCCCTTTACAACATCCAGCCAAGTAAAGAACACTCTCCAGGAGGTAGGCTTATCATTATCCAAATTTACCATAAAGAGAAGACTTCACGAGAGCAAATACAGAGGGTTCACAACAAGGTGCAAACCATTCATAAACCTCAAGAATAGAAAGGCCAGATTAGACTTTGCCAAACAATATCTAAAAAGGCCAGCCCAGTTCTGGAACAGCATTCTTTGGACAGATGAAACTAAGATCAACCTGTACCAGAATGATGGGAAGAAAAAAGTATGGAGAAGGCTTGGAAAGGCTCATGATCCGAAGCTTACCACATCATTTGTAAAACCCAGTGGAGGCAGTGTGATGGCATGGGCATGCATGGCTTCCAATGGCACTGGGTCACTAGTGTTTATTAATGATGTGACAGAAGACAGAAGCAGACGGATGAATTCTGAAGTGTATAGGGATATATTGTCTGCTCAGATTCAGCCAATTTCAGTGAAGTTGATTGGACGGCGCTTCACTTTACAGATGGACAATGACCCAAAACATACTGCGAAAGCAACCCAGGAGTTTTTTTAAGGCAAAGAAGTGGAATATTTTGCAATGGCCGAGTCAATCACCTGATTTCAACACGATCGAGCATGCATTTCACGTGCTGAAGACAAAACTTAAGGCAGAAAGACCAACGAACAAACAACAACTGAAGACAGCTGCAGTAAAGGTCTGGCAAAGCATCACAAAGGAGGAAACTCAACATTTGGTGATGTCCATGCGTTCTAGACTTCAAGCAGTCAATGCCTGCAAAGAATTCTTGACAAAGTATTAAAAATGAAAAATGTATTTATAATTGTGTTAATTTGTCCAATTACATTGAGCCCCTGAAATAAGGGGACTGTGTATGAAAATGGTTGCAATTCCTAAACGTTTCATACGATATTTTTGTTCAACCCCTTGAATTCAAGCTGAAAGTCTGCACTTCTATTGCATCTCGGTTGTTTCATTTCAAATCCATTGTGGTGGCATACAGAGCCAAAATTATGAAAATTGTGTCAGTGTCCAATTATTTCCAGACCTAACTGTATATACACTGTGTGTTTACATTTGAGGTCAAGATAGAAATGTATTTTTTATTCAATATAACATTATCAATGTTTTACTTCAAATAAGTACATATGAATTGTATACAGTGCTTTAAAATGAAGGTATTTACACATATTGTCATTCAATGAAACACTACCTCATGTCACCTTAACCAGTATTGTAAAATGTTGAAACACATATCATTGTGTTATTTAAATGAACTTTAAATCACATAACACCATGTTTGTTGGTAGTAAATTGACCTTCTTTACACTACATATTTGTTATTTCTATTCCCCTTACATGCATTATTGTATAATAATTTGTGGCTGTGCCAAGGGTGGAATATTGTTCAGTGACTGTGCCAAGGGGGGACTTAGTGACATTAGTTGATCGACCTGTGGCAATGGTGCATTAGACATTTTGATAGTTGCCTTTATAGTTTGTGGTACCACACATTTCTTCCATGTCGAAGATTGTGTGCACCAATGGGAATTAATTTTCTCTTCTGTGTTGTTTTTTTTACTTTTTGCAGGTGTGTCTGCAATGAGTGCTTGTGGAGATGCTTCAGTAAAAGATGCCGAGGATGATTCAATGACAGTTGGAGTAGATAATTGAAAGACTCTTTGGGGAGACGCTTCACTACTGTATGTGTTTTTGGATAATGTGCTACAGGTGTCTCTGGTGAAAAGACAGCACAATCTAAGGATCCAACTTCTGATGAGGCAGGAAAGTGTACTTCAGAGGTAACTGCAGAGGCATGCATCTCATTTTGTTTAATGAAACTTGCAGCAATAAATAGCATAGAGCTATTTAGAATTTTAAATTCAGCTGTATTCTGTAGTAAGATTTTTTTTTTTTTTTCAGCCACCATTCTTTCTTGAACACCCATCAATTGTTGATGACGTGAGATTTGGCTTTGCAATAAACAAGCTTCAGATTGCTCTATTGAGGCCAATTGATCTTGGTGGGCAGTATCATGATGTGCGCTAGCAGGTTGATTATGGCTTAATTCCGGACTCTCAACATCCATCACAAAAGACATACACGGTGAATCGTCAAGTCCTGAGATGTGTCCAGGAGATTGAATATCTGTTTGAAAAAAATGAGGACAACATTAATTGATTGTCACATCTAAAATATAATTCCCATTGTTTGCAGTAACAATGTGTGCTGATTTCATTGTCATTAACACATTCCATTTTGACATCAGTGTCATAATGAATGTAATGTCTGAAATACAATTGCGCATGACTAATTTTACGACATTGAAACTGTATCTATGGAATATTTGTGTAATATTGTAAGTAATGCTTTTGATTGGACAACTCAATAACTACATTTATGTGACTGCAACATCAGATTTAAACTTTGATTAAACAACTCTGCCGATGTCACTCACATCTGCAACTGTACTACAGTATGGTCATATGAATGTGTAGTTGTGCCATATAAATTGACACATAATATTGTACAAACTTCATGTCCTCATCTTCCATTAATGGTGATGACACTTGAGATGCAGCTGTTGCCACCTGTTGTCCCACGGGAGATGCATGGGCCACTATGTAAATTTCAGAGAAGACAATTGTTAATATTGTCAAGTATGTTAACATAACATTATCTGTAGCCTGAGTAATTAACACTATATAATTAATTGTACTCTTTGTATATTTGGTAGTTTAACTGTGATCAGCAGCAGCTGTATATGCTACATATTACAAATGTTTGACATTGAGACATATAGTAATTTAAAATACAATGTGAATACTACTACATACTATGTGAATGCAGAAAAGTATGAAGGGGTGTGTAATACCATTTGTTAAGTGAGTCTACATAAACAGTATGTATTAAGTATTATTTTTTTCACATACACTATAAAATCATGTTATTATAACACAATAAACAATCTGAAACACTAATGATATAGTTGTTTTAATTTTTAATTAACAACTTTCCTATTGAAAACGGTTACTCCAGCAAAAATACTGACCTGGGGGAAGCGGATGATCAAACACCCCGATATCCCTATCACAAGACAAGCCTTCAACCATGACGGGTAACAATTTTTCACTCATCTGCTCTTCCAATGGAGTGAGCCTTAGGCTGTGCTTATAGTGCCAGCAATAGCGACGTGACGACAAAACCAATGTATTGCCGCCGTCGTGTGCGCTTACAGTAGAAGCGACGCGACGGTTAGGTCGCGATCGCTGAAACCAAGTCAATTTGATTTTTCCAGCGACTGCAGCATGACATCACTGTTGCGTCACTGTCGACAGTGATGGCACTATAAGCACAGCCTTAGATTGGGGCCTTGAAGTTCTCCTCCAGTACCTAAAGCATCTAAACGTGCACTTTGCATTTTTGCCTTCAATTTCCGTTTTATATAATCAAATCGCTTTCGGCAGTTATCATGAGTTCTTACCTCATTTCCACAGGCAGACACAGACAATCTAATCTGTTGCCACAAATCCTTTTTTACATGTGAACTGGTCTTGCCTTTAGATATAACAAAAAAGATTTTCATGTAAATATGTTATATTCCAATTTATTTTAGAAAAAAAATGTGAGGACTCTTCTAACATTTCTTTAACATGCTGTTTGACAAATAATATTTGTGGCACATGAAAATTAAAAATATTTGGATACATACAAACCAAATGATGAATGAGAATATGTAATATTTACATACAATTATAAAACTGCTCGATTCGTACCCTGGTTGTAAACACTCAATGATAACGTGTATATATAAACAATGACATTTATATGTAAATGTCCGTTCAATGTGAATTCCTAAATGTTAGGTGGCTATAAAAAATTTTTAAGTCATTACAATTGATTGTATTACCTACTAAGTTCGCATACAGCTGATCATAATGCTCCAAAATTCCAGTAACAAGAACTTGATTCTCTTCATTGTTGAAATGTATATTACATTTCTTTCCATACGCTTCTTACGCCCAGCTGCAACAACTGAGCATGCCTGCTGCTGACTGGAATCCCCTTCTTCCAGTTGAACAGACTGCAGGAGCCTAGCACCATCATCACCACCAGCACCACCAGACACCCCACCAGCATTAACCCCACCATCACTCCCCATACTCACATGGGCACTCACATGCCAACTCAGCAAAACACCACAAACATCATTCATTCCACCACTCACACCACAATCACTCCTCTTACTCAAATGTTCACTCCCATGTCTACTCACCACAACACCACTCACCTTAGCACCAGCACTCACCCCACCAGTCACCCCACATCACTCCTCTGACTCTGACGCCTCCCGTCCATACCTCTAGCACTCACAAATAACAGATAAAAAAATTAAACGACACACACAAAACACTTGCAAAATCACAATAACAAAAATGTGTAAAGAAAACAAAATAACAGAAGACAAATCTCTCAAAATATACACCAACTGTAGCAATCAAAAAAACTCCAAACGCCTGGCTCTGTCTGTCTCTCACTCACTCCCAACAACACAGAGAAAGATTAATAATAAATGCAGCATTTAAATAGGCCACTCGTGAAATTATTTGTCTCATGAGATTATCGCCCAATGTCACAATAACATTGTTGAATGCGCAACGCCATTTACTAGTTCTCAGAGAGACGATCATCACGCCGTCGGCCACTCGCCATTTTTAAAAATGCTGCTATCACAGATATTTGGGGCTTTCTGCATACTGTGATAGCAACACTGTAAAAAATGGAGATTTAAAAACCCTGGCAATTTTTTCTATCGGAGCTTATTGTTTTACTATAATGTCACTTCTCTTTCTAATATAATTGGGGGATTGATCAAAATTTTTACTGCTAACAAGCTAACACATATATATATATATATATATATATATATATATATATATATCAAATGGAAATATTACTTTATGCTCATTTGCATGTCTTAAAAAGGTCTGCAACCCCACCTTTCACCATTACCACCCAGCACACAGCAATTCCACTGCAGCAAGGGATTCTGGGAAATGACATGCAAATGAGCACACAGTGCCACATTTTGCTTCAAAACCATTCAACATGGTTCCCCTATAGGCTTAAGATTGCTGCATGGTCACAGATTTGAGCACAGCCAGGGTTAAGATGCATAGCCAGTAAACCCACCCACAGACAGACTGTTTCGACTCTCAAACAGAGAAATTAATTTGACTAATTAATCAAGACATCTCTATTTTGATTAAAAGAAAGGTATAAATAACCTACAATCAATTACACATATGAAACCTTTACACAAGTTCTTGAAACAGGTGACTATTAGACTACACAATTAGCCTATTGGTGTTTGAGTTGGAACTTGTAAATGATACTGAGAGAGCACACATGATGAGACTGACTGAGCCAAGTTTTGATTATACAGAATAACTTACTTTAAACAATGACAGTGTGGATAAGGATCCTTCTGTAGAGATGGACAATTTTGAGGGGCAAATATAGATCCGCAGCGGATTGGCCAGTTTCTTTGGTTCATGGATTTCAGCAGATCAATGTCAAAAAGGGTGATTCATGTTTTGCTATTTTTTTTAGCATTATTACCAATACACTTTGCGGATTCTGCATCCCATGAACAGATTTGTGGGATCCAACCGCGGATTCAGCAATCCGTTCCACAGATTGTTAAAAATCCACCAAAGGATTGCTGAATCCGCAGATTGGATTCTACAAATCAATCCATAGATTGTATCCAATGGCGGATTTTGATGAATCCGCACAATTTGAAACCGACCAAATCTGTTTGCGGATTTTACACCATGAAGCGGATTTTGGGGCTAACATCAGCGAAAATCCGGGAAACTAATTTGGGCGGATTTCCCAGCTCTTTCCTTCTGGTTGACTAGTTTGAACCTCTTTGTGCAGGTCAAGAGGTATGCATTAAATGTAATGTATTTACCCATGCTGAATTAAAAATACATTTCTTATTAAAATACAGAATATGGTTGAACAGATTATTGGATTTGTAAATTCATGGAATCAGCAAACTCTTTGTGTCTTGGACCACAAAAAGGCGACTAATTGGAAAGTTATAACTTCTATTTGAAAGACAATAAAGTCATCTAGAGCACAAGTGCTAAATAAAAACCTGATTCTTAATCAGCTAGACTTGCATCAATGATAGTTGACACACTGTATCTGCAACAACAGCAAGGAGTAAAATAAAAATATTAATACCAAGTAAAGAGTAGATATGTGAGATCGATATTTATATTGCAATACTAAATATTCCCAAAAAGTCTTCAGTGTGACAGGTAATATTTTTGTCTACATTGTTGTCTTTAATGTTAATTAGTGAAATAAATTTTTACTGATTTCTATTAGCAAATAGAGATGTGCAAACATTTCCCCAAAACTTTTGAACTGTGCAAACGTTGCCCATTTTTTTAGATTCACTGAAAACGTAACTATTTAAATGATTACAAGGAGTTCACCAAGTAAAATTATCCACAGCCTGAAATTTGGGATTTTGCTTGAGAGGGAGATAGAGAAAAGGGTGAGAGAATACCCACTGACTTATATTCCTCCCAAAACATTAACCCGCAGACATGAATTAACCTGTGAACACACCTTGTAAATTTACTAATTTAAATAATGCTAATATACTTTCATATCCAACTTAGCATATTTACCACGTGTCTCAGGTGTGTTCACAGGTATCTCTCCAGTCGACTTGTATAGATGAGTCTCTCTGTATCCATCAATATTTTTGGCAAATTTTCCAACGTTTTTGAAAGTTTGACTAAAACATACAATATGCAAAGCGAATTCTGACAAATTCACACATCTCTAGTAGTTAACAATTGTTCACTAAGGGAGTAAACTTTGGATTACAGAATGTTGTTTGATCAAACAACAATGAATATGTCCGCATAAAATTGATTTGGAAAACAAAAACCTGCAGAATTATAGATTAAGAAGAGTCTGAAACAGATGTGAGTGATTGATTGGCGACAGTAGGTTTCATTTTTTATTATTGTTAGTTAGAAATAGATAATCTAGTCTCATTCCTTTGTGTAAACCTTGAATGTCAGGATGTTTTATTTTGATGTAATTATGCAGCGAAAGTACAATGTTAGCACACCGAGGCCTGGTTACAAGTAGTTCACCAGATGTGAGTGATTATATTATGTGCCATCTCACAAACATCTCAATACATTCTTCTAATACTACCATACGCTCCTTCCAATATTACTTGAACATGATGAGAAGTGCTTTATTTTTTGTTCTTCCAGCATCTAGATAACACGCTGGTTTGCCTTGTTGGCAATGATTGATTACCCAATATCTAATTAAACCTAATCCAATCACTTATTATGCAGAGTGGAACAAACAAACTGAAGTTGACTGTCAGGCTGGTGATTGATGATACTGCCAATCCAGCTTTTGTTGCATCTAATGTCTTGACGCTTGTAACAACCAGCCAAAGCTGTGCTGGACAAAGTGTTCTGTCATTCCCCACATGAATTCTGCCTTGCACCTTTTATTTTTCAAATTAACCCTTTTTACAATAAAAAAAGGAGACAAATAAATAAATATATTGCGGAGATCAGAGGTTTCGATTGGGTGTGGTTATATTATGTAATCAAATCAATGCTCCCTAAGGATATATGAAGCACTTAAGTGGTAAGAAGAAACATATGTTTGTGTGCATTAGTTGAAAGAAGTAGGAAATAGATATTAACGGGGTCATGGGGGAGTGGGGGGGTATTCCATATTATAATGAGCTTACCTGGGGTAAAGTGACCTAAGTGGTATTAAAATAAACCTAGCAGGTTAATAATCTCTTTTATATTGTCTGCCAAGAAGGATTCTCTTAGCAGCTTATCTTTATAAAATTTTCATCTTTATTGTTTTAATAACTTAAAATGCAAATACATTTCAGGAAAATGCACCTTAAAATTCCTTAAACAAATTTATATTTTAAAACAGCCCATAAGTAGTGTCAACTTTATTTATCTCATTAGAATACTTGTGCATGTTTTTTGATCAACAGGTATTGTATACTTTGGGAAAAAATTGTTTTTCTCTCTGTATAGACTCATTAAGTTAACCTGCTAATCTCTGTATTAAGTAAGGAAGACAGTATAGAACATTGTTGGGGCTTGTACATTTGTGACAAATGTCGTAATGTTATTTTTAAAGTAGATTTGTTGCATTACATTCTTTAAAAACCGATTCAGTACAATTTTGAGTCACCAAACATGAAATCATTTGCTCAAACATTATAAACTTTAAAGGTGGACACTTTCACTGGTGTTTTGGTTCTAAAAATAGTTTTGTGTATTTTGGTTCGTTAAAAAAAATGGGAGAAATAACTAACATTTATTTTTTTACATTTGATCAAACTTTTTCAAACGTTGTACTTTATGCAAAAGTTTTTATTTTAACAGCTTGACTATTTTATTACAAATAAAACACACAAAAAATGAAAACCACAAAAAATGTTCTTGAATTTTCTAGTTTATATTTCAATCGAAATTCGAATCGAATTTCTAATTTGTGAACTTTTCAATTTGAATATCAAATCGAATGCCTGAATCAGCGAACATTGAATTCCCCAAAATCAGTCACTTTTGCCAAAAAGTCACAAAGCATCTTTAATTCAGAGAAAGTGAAAGAGTCCTATTTAGTAGAGAATCCATTTACCTATATACAGTACCTTAAAACAGTCACTTATTATTAAATATGGGCTAGTGGGTGTGTGAAATTAGAACCTACCAAAAAAAAACCCCTTAAGATGTTTAAGAATATTCAACAATGCAAATAAAACACAATTTTCACAGTGAATAGCGAGTGTTAGTATGTTCCACAAACTGAAAAACTTGCAGACCCCTGCTGTATTTACAATGACCTAGAGATGCTGAGGGATGAACATACTATAGTAAAGAAAAAAAAACATGGTGGCCTATGGGAGTCTTGTATTTAAACAGTTATACCAACTTAAATTTGGTAGTAACAAGGTTCATGTTTTGACCATAATATGATAAACCATAAAAACCTGCTTATCTTCTATAAGCAATGTATAACAGTAGAGAAAATGGGAGAGTGGAGTGAAGATGGACAGAGAGAAATATGGAGGGCTTAAACTTTATAGGCACTAACCAAAATGCACAGCAAATACTTTCAAGAAAGCATAATGCCTTAATAGCTTGAGGTTGAACAAAGTATGTTATGCCAAATATCATTTTGCATAGGGTCTTTAATCTGTGCATGAAGGATAACATAATATGATTTCTAAGAGCATACCAAATAATATATAATCACAGAATGTGCTGTTAAATTTTCAAAATGAAATGAATAGTAGCTTAAAATGTTTAGGGAGAGCATTTACGGAGCATTTCTCTAAAATCTTGTTTCAATTAATCTCTAGAAATGCAGTGTCTGATCCCAATGACAGTAGCCTCTGGCTTCTTCAGAGCTACTGCAGAGGAAAAATGATGTGACACATATCAAACAAGCGAGAAATGACACTGGACAACATTAATCAAAACTTTCTCATTTCCCAAAGAATTAAGCATTAAATAATTAATTCCAGCACTATAAGCAGCCATACGAGATGCATTCTGCCTCCCCGCTGGTGAGAATTTGTCCTTGTCTGATAGAGTAGATTGATATATTTATTATTTATCAGATTAATCATAGCCAGGGACATTATAGATTGGCAGCTAGTTTTAGCCAGTGAAGTTAAGTTTGTTATTGGAGTATGGGTGGGATCAACACATCAGCCGACAAGGTGCACTGGTAAGAGAAAGGAGGGGTATGTTTGGAGCAGACAGAGCGTGCCCTCCAGCATTGTTTTTTCAAAAGTCTTCTCTGAAAACAGTAAGAGGAAAAGAAGATGTCATTGATCTAAAAACTCAGTGGAGACTGACAATTCCTGGGGTCATTTTTATTTCTGTTTGGTGAGAACTGAAGTCGAGCTGTAAGAAGTGGAGGAGAATATCATCCATATCACCCATGTGATCATCGATTTTAAAGTAGTGATGATGTATAGATAAAAATCAATTCAGCCAAATGTAGCAGAGATCAAAACACTGTTAGTCCCTTTAGAGGAATCATGTCAAATATCAATGTGAGCAACATTTTTGTTTTTGTTTACACTTTTAACTGGGTTGCAATAAGTTTGTATTACATTCAGTACATAGACATAGGATAGGGGTTTGATCTCAGTGCATGTAAAGCAAACACATGAAAGTCTTGGGAGAAATTCATTCTTTGTTGTGACAGCTTTTAGTTCTCAACTGCAGAGAGGAATACTAATGCTGAAAGGAACACTAATATGTACTCCGTCTTTTAATCTATAAAGTATTTGTATTAGTATGATTGCTTATTTAAATAATACTAAGTATGTATATTGCATATGTGTGAGGAGAGAAATGTAACTTTATTTAGATTTAATTTCTGGCTGGACAGATTCACTAAAGTGTCTACATTCCTCCTACTGTATGCTTCCATCTTTCTCCTTAAATTTGACCAGAGAATGCAGCACCTGTATGTAACTAGCCCGCTATCCCAATCAGTCCCTTTTGTCGATCTGGGCCTTAGTGGGCACAAATGTAAACATCTTTTCATGTAACCAGCTTCCTTAGAAACATGAAATCACTCAGAGCAAAAGTTGAAATTGTTTAATAACGGCAAAAAGGAATACCTTAAATGGGATTGCACCTTTGGGTGAATCTCCCTAACATGTGTGTGGTAGTTTGGTCTCATTGAAATGATGGAATGATCAGTAATTATATAAATATATTTTAGTTAAATACCCAAAACCGGTTAATTAAATATGAAAATATATATCATATTTATATTAACATATAATAACATAATAAAACAACTATTCTATTTGTATTAATTTAAGATATATATTTTTATTATTATATTCAGATTTGATGTCAATCAACTTACTTTGATATTTATTGCAAACTAACGACACTTTATATATATATTTTTTCTTTTGCAGATGTATTTACTAAAATGTTATAGATAAAACCTTATGTTCATTTTAGGGTTTTATGGATAATTGGATTTCTCCAAATTGTTATCATGTCAAATGGTTGATGATAAAGTTAGGTATATGAAGTGATGCCGGGACTTGTAAAGGTGACCAACTGAAGAAGCATCTTGTGTACGAACTTCATAAAGTTTACATGGTTTTCCAATTGTGACATGGAAACATTAGTCACTGCCCGAGTCCATCCCAAACGGTTCAGAGACACAGCTGGACTACAGCATTCATAGCACCATACTGTGTCCAGGTGCTACAAATTCCCGGGGCACTTGCCAATGTCCATAGCTACTTATTTGCAAGTGAAAATGTAAATTTTTTCATTGGAAAGTAATATTTGTATACATAATTGCACTATACTTTTGTACATCTTTTATGGTTTTTTTTTGTGAGAACTCTATAATGGAGGTAGGTTGTGGGGGAAATGGAGCTCCCTGTTCCACAGAGCTGCAAGGGAGAAGCTGCATCCATTTGAGACTTTACTATTGAAAGCACTTTACATGGAAGGACATTGCCTTTGTAAAATGAGATTGCTTTTGCTTTCTATAAATGCAAATACATGCACAATTCTCTTCCTCCAGTGCACATCAGGTAATGAAACAGCAGCATTACATCCTGGTGCAGCTGCATTTATGTATCCATACCTCTGTGGGAAAATGTGAACGAAAACTGCATGCTCTGCTATTAGCGGCATTTAAATGTCAGTTTACACTTGCCTCCATCTGTCTTTCATTTGCAAAAGTTATTTCCACAGCCAACATCAATAAGATGTTTATGAATAGCCATAAAACTTGCCACCTTAACCGATTACACTACACAGTCTCCTTATTAAACTGTAACAGGATCAGAGCAGATTTGTGCAATACCTGGGAAGGGCTAGGTGTGATAAAATACTATATATTTTTTCTGTATTCTCCAAGAATTGTACAAGCAAAATTACTGTCACTTAAAATCTCATTGAAATTTTATTTCAAGTGCAAATCACATGAGAGCACTAAACATAATGTGCAGGTGTAGGGAATTCACAGTTAAAGTTACGGTGCAATATATGAGTAATAAAAAGATGAAAAGATGATTATATATATATATATATATATAAATATATAAATATATATATATACAGTATATATATGTATATATAAAATTATTACATGTGAGCACATTCACGTCTTAGACAGGTCTGCAACCCTGCTTTTCGCCATTATCACCTAGCATACAGTGCTTCCACTGCAGCAAGGGATTCGGGAAATGACATGCACACAGTGCCATCTTTTGTCTTAAAGCCATTATTATAAATGCCTTTTTTGCACTCACCTGCACTCGCGTCTTAAGGTGGTAAGATTGGAAGAAATCCCGCCCCAGGACATGGGTATTCCGAGGTATATAACGCGTGAAGTGTTCAAATAACGGCTGCTACATTTGTATAAAATATGGAAATATTACAGTGTGCTCATTGGCATGTCTTAGACAGGTCTGCAACCCTGCTTTTCGCCATTATCACCTAGCATACAGTGCTTCCACTGCAGCACGGGATTCTGGGAAACGACATGCACACAGTGCCACCTTTTGTCTTAAAGCAATTATTACATGGCACCCTTAAGCCAATGCTCGCTATTTTAAACACAGCTTTTAAGCATAGCCTGGGATGAGATGCAAAGCCAGTGAACCCACTCACAGGCAGCGAGGACACTACACACCACTACAGCTCCAACAGATATATTTAAATAATATTTATTCAAGACAAAAAAAGTTACTCAACACTGTAGGGGTTACGTAGGGTTGAGTAACTTTTATTAACGTGAATATATATAATTTAATTTGCATATTCCTCCATTTGTGGTGGTATTCTGAGTGATTGTGTGGCAGACTATTGAAGATACAAGTATGAACGTGCCATTTAATGTGCTTACATCCCCTTTGCACTAAAAGAATTACTCCAAAAGTTATATATTTTTTATAAATAATTAATAACGGTTTGTTCTTGTATATTTTTGACACACACACACATATATATATATATATATATATATACATATATATATATACACATAATATATATATATATATATATATAAACACACAAACCCAGCAAGCTCAAACGCCAACACCCACCTAATCTTGACTAAATGTAATGCCACATAGAGTGCCACTGGGCTGTGGCACATGAATATAGCAAACGACAGGGGGTGCCCAGTGCTACGTCCAAATGACAAAACATGCATTGTAATAATTACAAGAAATTATGCTTCAGTATTAATAATAATGCTAATGCTAATAATAATAAAATATGATTTTTTAGTTAGAAATTTTGGCCAAAACATCATAAGCTTGAGGTATAGGGAACAAATGCAGTGTAGTGTAGGACTTGCACTTATTATGGTTTACCTTGACGATTTGGTGTGCAAGCTTATGATGTTTTGGCCAAAATTTCTAACTAAAAAAACATATTTTATTATTATTAGCATTAGCATTATTATTAATACTGAAGCATCATTTCTTGTAATTATTACCATGTATGTTTTGTCATTTGGACGTAGCACTGGGCACCCCCTGTCGTTTGCTATATTCATGTGCCACAGCCCAGTGGTACTCTATGTGGCATTACATATAGTCAAGATTAGGTGGGTGTGGGCGTTTGAGCTTGCTGGGTTTGTGTGTTAATTAATTTCTGACTGGAATCAGTTGTATGGAGGTTGTGGCACCTCCCCCAGAGCTCACGTCATCTCCCCCTTTTTAATGGTGGATCTTCTCATCTTGCTGCAGGTAATGAATCTATTATGGTTCTTCCCCCTCATACAGAGGTATAGGGAACAAATGCAATGTAGTGTAGGACTTGCACTTATTATGGTTTACCTTGACGATTTGGTGTGCAAGCTTATGATGTTTTGGCCAAAATTTCTAACTAAAAAAACATATTTTATTATTATTAGCATTAACATTATTATTAATACTGAAGCATCATTTCTTGTAATTATTACCATGTATGTTTTGTCATTTGGATGTAGCACTGGGCACCCCCTATCGTTTGCTATATATATATATATATATATATAATCAAAAAATAAATAGATGATACCGTTCTGTGGCTAACGAAATGCTTTTATTTGTGTGAGCTTTCGAGATACACTGATCTCTTCTTCTTGGCTAACACGGTACTGATACCTCTACATGTATATATATATATATATATATATATATATATATATATGTGATAAAAAATCACTGGCACTCCAATAGAAATTCAATAATGAATAGTGCATGTCCCATATAAATGATAAAAGTATACATTACCGCATAGCAGCAAAAAGGAGACAGCACTCAGGTGAATGAAAATGAATGTATTAAATACAGCACATAAATCCAACGTTTCGATCCCACAGGGGGATCTTCCTCAGGGTGGGATCGAAACGTTGGAGTTATGTGCTGTATTTAATACATTCATTTTCATTCACCTGAGTGCTGTCTCCTTTTTGCTGCTATGCGGTATTGTATACTTTTATCATTTATATGGGACATGCACCTACTCATTATTGAATTTCTATTGGAGTGCCAGTGATTTTTTATCCCATCTTTTTTTTATATATATATATATATACTAGCTGTACCGACATAACATACGCTGATCAAGGAGATCTGAAAGGTTATTAATTAAACTTTACTTTTTGTTTTCACCTCCCCTGTAATGCCTTGCTGTCTTATCCCCTCTTCCACATCTTACTCTCCTCCATAATTCCATGCTCCTATTTGCATTCCCTGCCTTACTATCTGGTCCTCTTTGTGCACACTACACTCCCTCCTCTCCTACATATATCACCTGTTTCCTCCTCTCCTTGCTGTCACTTTATTTCCTCCTCCTACTGACCTTGCTGCCTCTCCTTCCCTCTCTTTGCACTCTATCCAGCCCCATGTGCACACTGCTCTCCATTCCCCCATTCTCGTCAACCTTGTATCTTCTTCTCCTTACAGTTTCTCTGTCTCCTACTCTAATTGATGTCTCTCTCTGTCTTCTCTCCCCTCCTTATTGCCTCTCCGTCCCTCCCTCCTCAATCATGCCCTGATCTTTGCACTCTCTCCTCCCCTCTCTTTGCACACCCTCCTGCCAATGTGCACACTGCTCTTAATTCCATTCCCAGGGGGAGGGATGTGCAGCCTCACTGGCTGTCCCTGAGTGAGTGACAAACCGATCAGTCAATCACAGAGGAAGAGGGATGTGTCACCTCTCTGGCTGTCCCTGGGTGAGTTACAGGCCACTCAACCTATCACAGATGGGGTGGGATGTGTAGACTCACTGGCTGTCCATTCGTGTGTGAAAGGCCGCTCAGTGTATCAAAAAGGGGGATGGATGTACAGCCCCATTGACTGTCCCTGGGTGAATGACAGGCCTATCAGCCTATCACAGAGGGGGAGGGATATTCAGCTTCACTGGTTGTCCCTTGGTGAGTTACAGACCACTCAGATTAGTACTTAGTGGGAGGTATGTACTGTCTAACTGTCTGTCCCTGCCTGAGTGAGAGACCACTCTGTCTATCACAGAGGGGGAAGGATGTGCAATCTCATTGGCTGTTCCTGGGTGAGTGTCAGGCAGATTAGCCTATCACAGAGGGGTAGGGATGTGCAGCCTAACTGGCTATCTCTTGGGTGAGTGACAGGCCATTCAGCCTATCACAGAGGGATGTGCAGACATCCTTATAGTATATGTAGTCATGTGAAAAAGAAAGTACACCCTCTTTGAATTCTATGGTTTTACATATCAGGACATTATAACAATCATCTGTTCCTTAGCAGGTCTTAAAATTAGGTAACTACAACCTCAGAAGAACAACAACACATGACATATTACACCATGCCATGATTTTTTTAACAAAAATAAATTCAAAATGGAGAAGCCATGTGTGAAAAACTAAGTACACCTTATGATTCAATAACTTGTTGAACCACCTTTAGCAGCAATAACTTGAAGTAATCGTTTTCTGTATGACTTTATCAGTCTCTCACATCGTTGTGGAGGAATTTTGACCCACTCTTCTTTACAACGTTGCTTCAGTTCATTGAGGTTTGTGGGCATTTGTTTATGCCCAGGTCTTTTAAGGTCCCACCACAGCATTGGTTTGAGGTCTGTACTTTAACTGGGCCATTGCAACACCTTGATTCTTTTCTTTTTCAGCCATTCTGTTGTAGATTTGCTGGTGTGCTTGGGATCATTGTCCTGTTGCATGACCCAATTTCGGCCAAGCTTTAGCTGTCTGACAGATGGCCTCACATTTGAATATAGAATACTTTGGTACACAGAGGTGTTCATGGTCGACTCAATGACTGCAAGGTTCCCAGATCCTGTGGCTGCAAAAACAAGCCCAAATCATCACCCCTCCACCACCGTGCTTGACAGTTGGTATGAGGTGTTTGTGCTGTAATGCTGTGTTTGGTTTTCGCCAAACGTGGCGCTGTGCATTATAGCCAAACATCTCCACTTTGGTCTCGTCTGTCCAAAGGACATATTTCCAGAAGTCTTGTGGTTTGTTCAGATGCAACTTTGCAACCCTAAGCCGTGCTGCCATGTTCTTTTTAGAGAGAAGAGGCTTTCTCCTGGCAACCCTTCCAAACAAACCATACTTGTTCAGTCTTTTTCTAATTGTACTTTCATGAACTTTAACATTTAACATGCTAACTGAGGCTTGTAGAGTCTGAGATGTAACTCTTGGGTATTTTGCAATTTCTATGAGCATTACACGGTCTGACTTTGGGGTAAATTTGCTGGGACGTCCATATAGGGTTTCTATCACTTTTTCACTATAACTATCACATTTTTTAATTTCATCACATCATTATTATATACATTGTATACATCACGCAATCTAGAATCTTAGATTACACATATATAAATATTTCCGTTCACAATTTATTTCCATTCACTCACATGGTTCACCACAGCACTTCATATATATATAATATATTTTATTTATGAGGAGCGTTGTGCGACTGGCTATACCATGCAAACTTGATGGGCTTGATATACAAGTGGCCTTGGATACATGTCCGGTCTGCATTTCGATATTCTTTGCTATATTCGGGTAAACACTCTTACTTTGTATTTGCCGTCCAGGTTTTATTTCTTCCTCGCTGTTTCTAAGCAATTTCCTATTTTGGACTATCCCTTCATTAGCTAACTTGAACCAATACATGTGAAATTGTACATGTATGAATATACTATTGGAATCAAAGGGTTATGTTCTCTATATATCATTATTGATTGATTGATTTTATATACATTTTTTATTGTATTTATTTTTGTGTTTTGTTTTTTGTCTTTTTAGCTTCATAGATATACTAATTTCTTTTAGCTATACAGAATTTTGTTCATACAGTATCCAGTTAATATTTTTGTATGTATTAGTATTTTTCCATTCATCTTTAAGAATGATACATGTCAGATCTACTCTCCTCAAGCCAGTAATTAACATCGATTTTTTTGTCATTTAGTATCATCTAATTGTAATTGTGCATTTAGTTGATTTGGGGTATTTACACTTATACATTTTCTGTGGTCTCTATTTAAGAGAATGTACAGCATATGACAGTCTAAGATATTGTGTATAGTGTTTTTATATCCTTTTTATATTTGTATTGTCATCAGGATTACATCCATCTCTGTAGTAGTATAATGGGTGTTTGTATATCCAGACTATGCAGTTATGCTTATTGTATACACAGGATTTGCCAATTACTTTCAATCTAGCCAATTGGACTCGTGGGTATATATATGTCAACCAATAGACCCAGAGCCCTTGCCCTGAAGAAGTCAGTTTAGCTGATGAAACGCGCAGGGCCAGGTGTGCAGTGGATCCTCTAACGCTGCTTGAAAACCTGCTCGTTATTCCAACCCGTTTGGTGTCTAAATCCACCGTGTGACGTCATCCGCTGTCCCGCCGCATCCATCGTCCCCGGAGGGAACCAAAGATCATCTGTTGGTGTATGCCCGGGGAGAGGAGTTTGCGGAGAGCCTGATATTGTGAGTCCCTGCTGACAGTGAACAACGAGGGCAATATTGGACACAGTGGAGTCACGGAGCAGTACAGCAGAAAAGCGGCGGTTGCTGATCCTCTGGAGCATGAGTATTATCTCATAAAATGCTTTTATATATTCTATGTTTGTGAGTTCATTTTATGAGCCTTTTTGGGAATAAAATTTATTTTTTGCACAGTAATGCACCAGGATTCTGCGCTTTTTTTCTTCTTTTTTTCTTCTTTTTTTCTTCTTTTTTTCTATGCAGGTGGAGAGGGAGGTCGTTGTACCCTCGTTAAGAAGCTGCCTATTTCCTGATAGTGCTTTGTTTTATTCCCCTTCACTGGACATTGTTTTTGGACTCCAAAGGACTATTTGCATTGTGCATTTACAGGAGGTTCCACAGCACTACATATGTATTAATCCATGTATTATTGATTAGATATCATTAATTATGTAGTTATAGTTTATATATATATTTAATTTGTATACGGTATTTATCATTTATATATTTTATATTTTCAAAATATTTTTTAAAATATATTGTTTCCTTTATTCTCTGACATTTTTACACAAGCGCAGATCTTTATTGCATATATATATATATATACAGCTAAACCCCGTTATAGTGCGGTCCTCGGGGGCCACCCGATCCGACCGCGCTAGAACCGGGGTCGCGCTAATTTTTTTTTAAAATGGCCGCCGCGAGCCTGATCGGGAGGGAGGAGGGAAGGAAGGCCGGAAGCCCTACATGTCCCCTAGCAACGGCGAGTCCAGCCGCAACCTGCTCCTTACCTCCCACCACCGGCATCCATTTTCTCCCCCCCCAGGCTCCCACACCTACCGGCCCTCCGCGGCATAGCCCACGCAGCCCTCCGAGTCCCAGCCTGCTCCTCACTCACCCCCCCTCCTCCCGACACCCCCCTCCTCCCGACACCCCCCTCCTCCCGACACCCTCCCCCCGACAACCCCCCGCTCCTGTTGATGCCAGCTCCTCTCCGATCTCAGCAGCTGACACCAAAGGTAGGGAGGGGGAGTGGGAGGTGTGGTGTAGTGTGCTGTGAGTGCTGTGAGAGTGTGTTGTGAGTGCTTTGAGAGTGTGCTGTGAGTGCTGTGTGCTGTGAGTGCTGTGTGCTATGAGAGCTGTGTGCTGTGAGAGTGTGCTGTGAGTGATGTGTGCTGTGTGCTGTGAGAGCTGAGTGCTGTGAGAGTGTGCTGTGAGTGCTGTGTGCTGTGAGAGTGTGCTGTGAGCAGTGTGCAGGAAATGTGTGCAGTGAGTGTGTGTGCAGTGAGAGTGTGTGCAGTGAGAGTGTGTGCAGTGAGAGTGTGTGTGCAGTGAGTGTGTGTGCAGTGAGTGTGTGTGCAGTGAGTGTGTGTGCAGTGAGTGTGTGTGCAGTGTGCAGTGTGCAGTGAGAGCATGTGCAGTGTGCAGTGTGCAGTGAGTGCTGGGAGTGTGTGCAGTGTGGTGTGTGGTGTGTCAGTGTGCAGTGAGAGTGTGTGGTGTGTGCAGTGAGAGTGTGTGCAGTGAGAGTGTGTGCAGTGAGAGTGTGTGCAGTGAGAGTGTGCAGTGTGCAAAAAAAAATGTAAATTTTTTTTTAACGGGAGCCATGTGAAAACCGCGTTATAACCCATTTTGCGTTACAACGGGTCGCGCTATAACGGAGTTCACCTGTATATATATATATATATATATATATATATATATACATATATATATATATATATATATATATATATATATATATATATATATATATATATACATATATGTTAATGTGGGTAAAAAACGTGACAAAAACCCTCCACTGTAAAGCATATACCTCCATATATGGCATATATGGAGGGTTTTTGTCAATTTTTTTACCCCCCATAACTTAACTAAGTGTGGTGAAACCTATCCCAAGCTTCAAATTGCAAAGCCAGTATAACCAGCTTCACACTGATGAGACCCTATAGGTCGAAACAGCTGTCTGTGGGTAGGTTTCAGGCTATGCCTTTTAACCCAGGCTGTGCTTTAAAGCTGTGAAATGCAGCAGGCATAAGCTTATAGGGGTCCATGTCATATGGATTTGAAGCAAAAGGTGGCACAGTATGCTCAGTTGCATGTAATTTCCCAGAATCCCTTGCTGCAGTGGAAGCAGTGTATGCTGGGTGATAATGGTGAAAGGCAGGGTTGCAGACCTGTCTAAGACATGCCAATGAGCACACTGTAATATTTCTATATTTTAAACAGATGCAGCGGCCGTTATTTGAACACCTAACGCGTTATATACCTCAGAATACCCATGTCATGGTGCGGGATTTCTTCCAATCTTACCGCCTTAAGACGCGAGTGCAGGCGAGAGCAAAAAACGCGTTTTAGTGTTCTGGTTTTAAACACCTGAAATTGACACAGTAGCACAGTAGCACAGTACTGTAAACATTACAATTCATTCATTTCATTGCACACAAAGAAACAGAATCCATGAAATTCAAACATAGCAACCGCAATTATCCCGGATGCCTGGTGTGATTGGTTGCGTTAATGCCATGTGGAATACAGCATAGTACATGAAAACGGCTCCGTAATTTGTTCGAATAATGGCCGCTGCATCTGTAGATAGATAGATAGAGAGATACATTTATTACTAGAATATAGAGACTGAGATAGGAGGAGATTCTTCTTTTGTGTATACCACAGTTTACTAATAACTATTTATAGTTTGATATATTGTTACGTAACTTTCTGCTACTATTACAGTATTATAAATAACACCATCCATTGGTTCCTCCTCATGGTTCTCCGGCACAGGACTGGAGGGCTCCGACATCACTCCAAGAGATATTACGGACAGCTCCGACGTTGAGATGGCTGCTGGTAAGTTCCGGAAGGCTGTAGGGCCAGAAGGGAGCCTTCCTTCTGCACCACATAGCGTACAGAGCACATCCCGGAATCGGGACTCACCACATCAGTGGAGGCCGCAATCATCTGCAGCTCCTGGTAAAATAGTTCATATACCATAGCCATATAGTGCACGGTGGCATTGCCCATTGAGCCTTGGGCCAGCACCGTCAGTTTGCGCACCAGGGTGAATAAAGTTCTGAGCTCCTCGGTGCTCATATGGTGGCATTAACAGTGGGTCCCATGGGCCTGGGCCAGAGGTAGGGACCTGGCAGGCCGCACAGTGCAGAAGCACCTGCAGCTCCTGTCCTAGGCAACTATGTAGTTGGCAGACTCCCAGCAGCAGCTTGTCCCCGACCTCTTGCGGAAGCACTAGGACCCTTCCGAGTAGTTTATAGACATCTCCTAAATTGTTATCCATTTTGTCTTTAGTAGCAAGGGAGCAGCTCCGCACACAAGTCTGGTAGCTACTGAGGGCACGTGTGTCTGGCTCCTCACATCCGACAGTGTTGACTTGGTCACACCCAGCTCCTCTACCTGGTGGACCCAGATGTCCAATCCAGGAGAGAGAAGGGCGTGCGGTTAACGCATTTTGCTTTTTCTGGAGGCAGAGCAAAAGCTTGCAACTGACTGCAACTTTTGCAAAAAATAGCCTAATAGCAGCTCCTGTTCTTTCCGGTGGGAGACCTCATTTTAGACAGTCCAGTGCTATGAGTCCTAAAGCACAGTCACATACAAAAACAAAGTCCTGGTGGACAAAATCCTTGTCCTGCTGTGAAAACCTGTCCTGATGTTATCCCACCCTAAGACCTGGTGTTGTTGGTGCTGTGCCTACTTGTTTGACTGGAACAGGAGGCTCTGAGTGCTCTGCGGTGGTGTGGGGTGATATCAGGAGAGGTTTTCAGGGTGGTTCATCTCGGTGTTCAGCGCCACCAGCCAGCGAGGATCCTGAGATGACCAGGATGATCCATGCTGACACTTCTTTGTGGCCCAGTCATTTAGCCACACAGAGAGATAGTTTAACTGATGTTTTTTGTCATACAGCCAGAAGTCACAGCCTTCTCTTTTGTAAGGCCCTGCAGTCCCCATTAATTTCCTTATCTCTGAGGGCATTCAGGATCACACATTTAATCCCACTCCTCAAGGGAAGGGGAGAGAGAGGGGAGGGGAAACAGACAGTGACTTCCGGGAGAGTGTCAGTATATACCCAGGGGATATGGAGTATATATCCCATAACCGGGCAGGTCTGATACTGATAGGCATCATATTAACTGCATGTGACCCAACCAGTATCCTACCCAGGATGACACTCTCAAGTTGTTGCTAGGCCCAACACTGGATACAGTAACATGCATCCAGGCTGCAATAGCAAACTAGGCCTTCACGAGAGAGTTAACCCCTCACATTGCCTGTACCTACTAGGACTTACACTGTGGGGGCCCAACAGAAGAAAAGCAGCCGGATGCTATGCTATACTTGAAAAACAATAAAAAATTTGCGACTGAAATTTTGGAAACATTTACCCATCTCTGAGATTAGAAAAATAGGCTTTTCATTTCAAATTTCTTGCAAAATATGTTTATTAAATATGACAAAATGTCTTTGGACTACTTCTTCTGCTTTATCCCGCACATTCAGTTCATCACCAAATCGCAATATTGGTAAAACACACCCCTTCCTAAAAGATCAATTCACCCAAATTCTTATTTACTCACTCATTATATCCAGACTGGACTATTGCAACCTGCTTCTGGTAAGTCTTTCCTTCTGCTGCCTGTCAACTTTCCGATCCATGCTAAATGATGCTGATAGGATCATTCACCTCACTCTTCTTCCTCACCGTCCCAATATTCAAATCACTACATTTGCAACCCATCCCCTACAGAGTCAAAAGCAAGATACTGTATTTGTGCTCAACTACAAAGCAATAAATAACAGCACAGCACTGTATACTCTGCTCATGATCTATGTCTCTCCCCCTCATAACTTCATTTTACTCTGGCCTCCAAGACATCTCTTGTGCTGCTCCCACAATTCTGGAATTCTGGAATTCTGTACCGTGCACAATCAAACTATCCCCTATCATACATAAATTTAAAAGTAAAGTAACTTTCATCCTAGAACAGCATACTCAGAGTCTCAAAGCTGATAGCTTAACCCAGGGGTGCGCAAACTGGGGGGAGCACCACTGCTGGGGGGCGGTGGTTACAGAGGCCCTGTGCGCTTCCCGAAGTCATTTAAATTAAATGCCGGGGGAGCGGCGAAGACGTCTGTAACTTCACTTACCTTGACTCAGATGACTTCTGGTGATGCATATCCATGGCAATGCGGGGTCACGTTATGCCGTGTTGCCATGCCAACATGACGTTGTGATGTCTGAAACGTGTAGCTCACCACAAACAGGGCCTGACCGCTGGGCTGAGGTAGGGATTTGTATAGAACACCGATCACAACCACGATGGCGCGTCTAGAGTGCAGGATAGTCTTGCAGGCCGGGTCAGGGTTATAGAAGACAGCATAAACGTGGTATTTCTCAGGTCTAGGAGTGGAGAGTAGCGGATCGTTGGGGAACGTAGCCGGTCAGGATTGGAGAGAGCAGAGTCGTTGTAAAGCCAAAGCCAGGGTCGTGCAGGAGAGAGCAGGATCATCGTTTTCCAAAAGTCAGGGTCAGTGCAGGAGAGTATCACAAGGTCAAAGTCCAGGGCATGGTTAGTCAGCAAGATAGAGGTAGACATGGCAGTATGTGGTGAGATGCAGCGTCACAAAACAGGAGTTATGCTCGGCAATGCAGGAGAGTACTGACAAGGTATATATACGACCTCCCTCCAATGGGAGGCAATTAGGAAGTGAAGGAGCCCTCACTGATAGGCTTCTGGATTGTGCAGGTGTGTCCTATTGTGCATCCGATAGGAGCGGGGGTGGTAACTCTAGAGAGCACGCGTGCCCTGCGCGTAACCTGCTCATCCCGCTGGTGACCTGGTCGTATGCCACTCGCGCGAAACGACACCTGCGTTAGTGCGGGGATGGAGACCGGAAGCGGGACCCGAGACAAGGGGGTGGGACATGTGTGCCGCTTTGCCACGTGCCTCCATCGTCAGAGTGGGGGCAGAGTCAGGGGGGGGAAACCACGGAACGCTGGAGAGAGTGCATACCACGCATGCGTCGCGCATCACTGCTGCCGTGGGGAGAGTGTACCCTAGACATGGGGACCGCGGAGACCGAAGGAGCCAACGCACTGCCTGCGCGCCGTGCATGTGAACCGCCGCTGGGATGCCCTCTTTGATTGCCTCTGGAACCTGACGGGCAGGTGAGGATTAAGGGGACAGAACCGCTGGAATGGCGATTCCTCACAATGTCAGAGTGCTGGAGCCAAGGTAAGGGGGGCGAGCCGGCAGGGGCTATAGGGGAAAATGATTCCGCACCCCTAGCTTAACCTATGCTGAGCAAAATTCTTACCCCACACCCATCCCTACTATTCATGTATTGCCACTCCTCACATTTTTACATTGCAAACTCCTTATTCTTTTTGTCTGTTTGTCTTATTTGTTGTACAATGTTATTGCTCCCACTCCCACATTGTACTGCACTGTAGAACAGGGGTGCACAAAGTTTAGACCCTGCGCCCCCTCTGCCTTCTCACCTCCTGGCTCCAACATCAAATGATGTCGCGGGGTCATTGTCACGGGAGACCAGGCATTTACACCTTTTTACCGAGATTATTAATTGAGCAAGACCAAGAAGTAAAACAAATTGTCATTTATTTCATTGAAACAGACATTGGATTGGATCAAAACAGACACATTGGATTACAATAATACAGAGGAAAACACACTTACTGGGGGTCTGGGCTACAAAACTAACCTTTCCTAGTTGAAATAGCTCAGAAAACAGTCTTTACAAGTCCTTTAGATGACCGGGACTAAGCCCGAAAAGTCCTGGAACTGTGCTTGGCTTGCAGTTCCTGCCACCACCGCTCTTTCCACTCTGGAAGTGCTGAAATCCCTTTACCGGGAGCGAGTACCAAACGTCCTGGTGCTCTTTTCAGCTTGTAGTTCCAGCCGCAACCGCTACGTTCTCTTTTCAGAACTTGGCCCCATGAAATTTCTGATGCCGGCTCGCGTCTATTTCTCACAGAGCATCTTTTGGTAAGTTCAAATCTGCCGCTGCTGTCTTGGCACTTAGAATCTCCTGAGCTGATTGGCTGCTAGGTTTCTTATAGGATTTCAGTCCCATTCACAGTATACCTCAGCCAATCACAGCGTGGGAATTTTACCACCAGCCTATCAGCGGTTTGCCGGTACCCTGAAACTAGGCGGGCACGGTTTTCAATTCTGCAAAGGGGCATGCACCAAGCTTGCACCACTGCCTCTTAGCATTTGAAACCCCTGCTGAGCCAGGCTTCTCAGAGTCTGGGGCCATGCACATAGTTTCCTGATAGCCCCCATTCATGCCAGACGTGGGTACTCAAGGGAACTCCAGTACTCCGTCCGCCTTAACACCTTGGCATCTCTGTGGCTTTCAAGTCCGGGACCTGAGCAAACTAAGTGCACCAACTTGGTAGCCAGCTGGTCTCTCAGAACCACGTACTTATAATTTCCCAGCTCATATAAAGTACACCAAGCATTATACATTTTGAACATACCCGTTTAATAAAACATACTTGGATACTGTGTCTTACTAAAAAATGTCTAAGTCCTTCCTTGGTGTCAGGGCTAGAATAAGAATGTATACTTTCTATTCTCACTAGCCATATCCCTGCCAAACTGCAAAAACCTGACTTTACATTTTTATATATGTAGCCAGGTCCCCCCTTGCGCACTCACCCCCTCCTTCTGATACGCGTGCCGCGCGTTGTTTGTAGTTGCGTCCGGTTGCCGGGGACGCGGTCGAGCCAGTCAGCTCGCGCATGCGCAGAGGTAAGCCCGCGAAGCCCTAGCCTACCAGGGAAGGTATTGGCCAGGGACTACAGATCCCATGAGCCTTAGGGAACCCCATGTGACGCCAGGGAGCCAATAGGGCTGGAGGAGCTCCCTGCTTGCAGGGAAAGGATACATTTTGCGGGGTTTTTGCACACAGCAGTTGGTGACTGGAGCAGCTAGGGGAAGGAGGTAGGGTGCAGGGGTCAGTGACTCTCTGCACTAGGGCAGCAATCCCCTAGGCCCCAGATAGCCCTGATTCATCCTAGCTGAGTATTGTAGGGACAGGCCCTAGGTTAGGGACCCTGCCCCATTATCTATTGGCTAGTAGTGTACCACGAGCATTGATCGGTTGCTAAGAGGGAGCTGGACTATCTCCACGAAGACCAAGCTAGCAGTGACTGCGGCCTGCTGGCAGCAGACAGACCCTAGCCAAAGTACAGACTGTGCGGAGCTGCGGTGATATTATCCACGCCGGAATTCACCCCTCGCGTAGGAGGATATCCCGGCGACTCAACCCCAGTGGTATAGCAGCACCCATGGCTGGAGCCCGGGCAGGTAACCCACAAACTCACGTGCACCAACAAGGCCTATCACCAGACATAGTGGCTGCGCAGTCACACACACACATTGGTATATGACTTGGTGATTGCGAGACATTGGGTTGGGGTTACTGGACACGGGGTGGGATCCCTCTCTGAACCCACGTGTATGTGCAGAATCTCTCCCCCTTCCCGATGGAATTTGATGCCGACCAGAAGTTAGGGTGCATATATCCAGTCAGCCCTGTAGAAACCACGCCTCAGGTGAAGGCGGCGGTCGCGGAGGAACGTTTAGTCGATCTGGACTTCGACTTCAGTGAGTCGGCGCTGTTCAGCAAGTGGAAAGAACGGCTGACAACCCAGCTGCTCCAACGACGACATGTGTTCTCCACGAGTGAGATGGGTGTGGGGTGCAGTCGCAGTGCCCAACATACCATTCGACTGAGCGATGCCACTCCGTTCCGAGAACGCTCGCGTCTCATTGCCCCGCGTGATGTGGACGATGTGAGGAATGCCCTACATGACATTGAGACCGCTGGGATTGTGACGGAGTCCCGGGCACCCAATGCGTCCCCCATAGTGATGGTGCGGAAAAAGAACGGGTCCATGCGACTGTGTGTCGACTATCGAACCCTGAACAATCGTACGATACCAGATCAGTACAACCTCCCGCGCATTGAAGAGATCCTGAACGCGCTGAATGGAAGCCAATGGTTTAGCGTGCTCGACCTCCGATCCGGGTATTATCAGGTGCCTATGACTGCGGAAGACCAAGAGAAAACAGCTTTCGTCTGCCCCTTGGGATTCTACCAATTCACACGTATGCCCCAAGGTATATGTGGGGCGCCTGCTACCTTCCAAAGGCTCATGGAGAAGACTATCGGAGACATGAGCCCGCGGGAGTGTCTTGTATACCTCGATGACATCATTGTCTTCGGAAGAACTCTAGAAGAGCACGAAGAGCGGTTACTTAATGTGATAGACCGTCTGGGGAATGAAGGGCTGAAATTGTCCCTAGACAAGTGCCGGTTTTGCCATACTTCAGTGACCTACGTGGGACACATCGTATCCGCCCAAGGGATCGCCACCGACCCCGCCAAAGTGGAAGTGGTCGTGAACTGGCCTCGTCCCGAGAATGTCACGGAGCTGCGATCCTTCCTGGGATTCTGCGGGTACTACCGTCGGTTCGTGGAAGGATAACCTAGTAAGGCAAAACCCCTGAACAATCTGTTGAAGATATACCCCGAAGAAACCGGGAGGAAGACTGTATCTGCTCGCCAACCGTTTGGCGATAAATGGACGTCTGAGTGCGAACAGGCCTTCTCTAAATTGAAGAAATGTCTGACCGAAGCCCCGGTGCTTGCGTATGCTGATCCCGAACAACCATACGTTCTGCATGTGGATGCCAGTCTCAATGGACTGGGCGCCGTCCTGCACCAGAAACACCCCGAGGGTCTTCGGCCTGTTGCCTACATCAGTCGCAGTCTGACCCCCAGTGAACAGAGGTACCCTGTCCACAAGTTGGAGTTCCTGGCTCTCAAGTGGGCTATCACCGAGAAGCTCCACGACTACCTGTATGGTGTTGCCTTCGAGGTAAGGACGGATAACAATCCCCTCACATACGTCAACACCTCGGCCAAACTGGACGCCGCCGGACACCGCTGGCTGGCCGCCCTAAGCAACTACAGTTTCTCCATGAAGTATAAGCCAGGACTTTTGAATATAGGGGCTGATGCTCTATCCAGACGGCCCGGGTTAAGTGCTATTCCGGATGATGAGGAATGGGAAGAACTCCCAGGACCCAGAGTACGAGCTATGTGTAGTATGGCCGCCATCGTCCACGAACAAGTGGCCTTTTCAGAATTAAGAGTGGCCGACTCATTGGGATGCCGGTCGCAGGCTGTCCCAGCCGCCTACTGCGACCCAAAGGGGATGAACATCACGCATGACAAGGTGTTACGGTGGAAAGATCTGGTAGACTATCAAATGCGAGATCCTGTTGTCAGTATCATCCGACAAGCCGTTGCCCGGAGGAATCCAACCCTTCTGAAGCGTGCCCCAAATGACTTAGTGGTTGTGCTCATGCAGGAATGGGAAAATTTCGAAATAGACAATGGCTTACTATATCGGGTGGTGCAATACCACAACCACCCGGATAGACGACAACTAGTTCTCCCTAAGAACTTACAATACCTGGTGTTGAGGTCCCTACATGATGATCATGGACATCTTGGGATAGAAAAGACCTTTGGGTTGGTCCGAGATCGCTTTTTCTGGCCCAATAAGCGAGAGGCCGTTGAACATCACTGTCGCCGCTGTACTAGGTGTATACAGCGCAAGACCCTGCCTACACGAGCCGCCCCCATGGGTCATCTAAAAAGTTCTGGTCCCATGGACCTCGTGTGCATGGACTTTCTGTGCATTGAGCCTGATAGCCGGGGAATATGCAACGTGCTGTTCATCACAGATCATTACACTCGGTATGCACAAGCCTTCCCTACTAAAGACCAGAAAGCCATCACCGTGGCGAAGATACTATGGGAAAAGTACTTTGTACATTACGGCCTTCCCAACCGCCTTCACTCTGACCAAGGATGGGATTTCGAGAGTACATTGATCAGGGAACTGCTCAAAATGCTGAACATGGCCAAATCCCGAACGACCCCGTATCACCCCGAAGGGGATGCACTACCCAAACGTTTTAATCGGACCTTACTAGACATGCTCGGAACACTACAGAGTGCTCAGAAATCGGAGTGGAGTCGACACGTGGAAGCCTTGGTGCATGCGTACAATTGCACCAGACACGAGTCAACTGGATTCTCCCCATACTTCCTCATGTTTGGGCGAGAGGCGAGATTGCCAGTGGATGTGCGTCTTAGAGTTTCAACGGATGGGATACATAATGCTACCCACTTCAAATATGTGCAACGACTCAAAGACAGCTTGCAACAGGCGTACCAGCAGGCAGAGAAATCCACCACTAAGCTAAATGCTGACAATAAAAGGCGATACGACCATAAGGTCAGATATCGGGAACTTCGGCCATGAGATGCTGTGTTGCTTCGGAACTTGGGCGTACCAGGCAAACACAAATTGGCCGATCGATGGAAAGACGGAGTGTATGAAATAGAATCCCAGATGCCAGGCCTCCTGGTCTATCGCATCAAAGACACTAACGGCCGGGTAAAGGTATTGCACCGCAACCATCTTCTCCCCATTCCACAAGTGGAAGATGAAGAGACAGAGATACTGGCTACACCGCTCAACGGTGAACCCGACTTATCAGAGCTGGGTCAAGAGACTGTCAATAATGAGACCCACTCTGAAAATCCTGAAGTTCCTATGGAAGGACCCTCTCAAAGGGACTGCTCCACAGAAGGGGCATCTCCCAGAGGAGCTACGGGTAAAGGGCCCCGTAGGCCAACGCCTACTAAGGTGGCACCAACAGGCCAGCCTTTGGATCCACAGAGCCCGAGCTTTGTGCCTAACAGAGACTGTGCAGAGACATTTCTCCCCTCAAGGGAAGAGGCTGAGCCTCAGGACTGTGCTTATTACTCCCCCGAGGGAGTTGCAGAAGAACAACTCCGACGGAGCCAAAAAATCAGGTACCCTCCAACTCGGGTAACCTATGATCAGATGGGGGCACCCCATTATGAGGCTCAGCAGTGCTCTCGGAGCAAGATACAATCTGTGATTGTGATGCTCACAGAATTGTGTAATATTGTGTAGAGTCATGCATGTGTTAAGTTATGTTTTCAAATGCATTTTCATTATATAACTGCTGTATATAGTTGTATTTCATGGTGTCCACAGCGAGGACGTTGGGGATTTTACCAGGGGGAGGATGTAGCCAGGTCCCCCCTTGCGCACTCACCCCCTCCTTCTGATACGCGAGCCGCGCGTTGTTTGTAGTTGCGGCCGGTTGACGGGGACGCGGTCGGGCCAGTCAGCTCGCGCATGCGCAGAGGTAAGCCTGCGAAGCCCTAGCCTACCAGGGAAGGTATTGGCCAGGGACTACAGATCCCATGAGCCTTAGGGAACCCCATGTGATGCCAGGGAGCCAATAGGGCTGGAGGAGCTCCCTGCTTGCAGGGAAAGGATACATTTTGCGGGGTTTTTGCACACAGCAGTTGGTGACTGGAGCAGCTAGGGGAAGGAGGTAGGGTGCAGGGGTCAGTGACTCTCTGCACTAGGCCAGCAATCCCCTAGGCCCCAGATAGCCCTGAGTCATCCTAGCTGAGTATTGTAGGGACAGGCCCTAGGTTAGGGACCCTGCCCCATTATCTATTGGCTAGTAGTGTACCACGAACATTAATCGGTTGCTAAGAGGGAGCTGGACTATCTCCACGGAGACCAAGCTAGCAGTGACTGCGGCCTGCTGGCAGCAGATAGACCCTAGCCAAAGTAAAGATTGTGTGGAGCTGCGGTGATATTATCCACGCCGGAATTCACCCCACGCGTAGGAGGATATCCCGGCGACTCAACCCCAGTGGTATAGCAGCACCTGTGGCTGGAGCCCAGGCAGGTAACCCACAAACTCACGTGCACCAACAAGGCCTATCACCAGACATAGTGGCTGCGCAGTCACACACACACATTGGTATATGACTTGGGAGTGCGAGACATTGGGTTGGGGTTACTGGACACGGGGTGGGATCACTCTTTGGAAGGTTAGCGTCCGCCGTGACGCCTAGAGGTGTTAGCGTCCGCCGTGACGCCTAGAGGTGTTAGCGTCCGCCGTGGCGCATAGAGGTTAGCATCCGCCGTGACGCATAGAGGTTGGCGTCCCGAGTGACGCAGTAAGTGTCTCCTCTAGAGAGGGGCGCAGGTTATGTAAGATGTTGTTGTTATATGTTGTGTTACAGAAGAAGTAAAGTCACTAGATATTATATATATCACTGTGTGTGAGTATTGATTGTCCTGCGAGGAACCACTCCCCCTCTGGTGGGAGCCATCGCAGGTGGAGGCGCTGCATCATTGTAAGTTAGTATGCCTGATATAAGTGCCCCAGGTTCCCCGTGGCGGAAGCTCAACCCTCCTGTGAGCCAACAGGTATGCACCACACCTATGGTAACCCCGTATGTTCCTCCGCACCCACAGTATAATCTGCGATTGGGCGGGGGGAAACCCGTTACATATACAATAAACCTTGCACCTTTATCTTATAGCTGGAGCACCCCCTGAACACGTATACAGGGTTCAGGGTGACTTGGGAATTAACTGGGCACCCCCTGTATACTAGGGTCCCCTGTACCATTCTGGGGATACCTTGATTCCCTATTCCCCTTTTACCTTTCTGGTCTGTGCTAAAGCAGGGACTCCTGGCGGTGAGCTGCAAGAACGTTTTCAGGGTAGGATTTTGACTGGAGCATTGTGCTTCAATGTATCTGAGAATCTTACCTGATTCCCAGCTACATTTTTGGGGTATCCAGTAACTCTGGAGCCTCGCTACATAGCCACAATCTTTAAAGACATTCTCTGCAAGACCCACCCTGAACCATCTCTGCTTGCTGGCACTCCTGGAAAGGCAAAAACATAAACATTCTTTATTGTCGTATATTTAACATACAGGCACAGTAGTACATAAAAAACAGTTAGGTCCAAGAGCTGACACTCTAGGATCCCAAAACATGGATCAGCGGCAACCAAAGGCTGGACCTTTAGTAGTGAGCTTGGTTACACCTTCACCGTCACAATCATGTGATGTCACATTGCCATATGCAACGTGACATCACATGAGCCCGTGGCATCATTTGACGCAAGTTACCATGGTGATGTGTTACCGAAGATCAGGTAGGAGAAGCTGCAAAGGCAACACGCTGTCCCCCCGGCACTTTGTAGTCACCATGCCCCCCCCCCTGGAAATTCACACACACACCTGGAAATTTACGCCCCCTCCTCCCCACTTTGCGCTCCCCTCCTTTAGAATATGTTGGTGCTATAAAAAAAATAGAAATAAAAATAATAATTTGCAATAGATTCTTTAGCTTTCAATTTTGTTTACTACTTGTATCATAAATACAGTAAGTTAAAGAACAGCTAAATGATGCACATATTGTACGTAGAATTATGTATCAGTCTGCTTCTCTTCATCTGACATTTATTCGGTTAAGACGTTTTTCCCTGGTCTATGAAGATTTCAGCCAACCCACATGTAGACTTCCAAATTCCGGAGTGATGAGAAACATCTTTAGTATATTCAAAATACAATTTACAATAAAATGTTTCTGGTCTTAGTATTTTCTACCATGTTTGAGGTGGCATGAACATTTTTGACTGCTGATCTACCTCGCATGTTAGAAACTTGATTAACACGCTTTTTAAATTTGAGGAAGACAATTATTTTATTTAACAAATGCCATTTTATCTTCATGTAAAATATATCAGGCATTACTAATTACATTGTAGGCTATTCAATGTGCTTGCAAAGTTCAATGTATAGCAATGTGTATATTGTTGTGTTTATATCAGATACAGTTTTATTATTACTAGAGAAAACTCACACAGCAAATGTGACTTTCGATGTAACTGTTGATGTCACTGTTATGCTCTATGACATCACTAAGTCTGGGGTATACAAGGCAGTGCAAGGTACTGGACAATCAGATAACCCCTGTCTGCAAGAGAGTGTAAGTTTGTCTCACCCACTGCTTTATAAAATAATGCATGGCAACCAACTTTCAAAAAGGTACAGTACATTATATATTAGTTACTGTAAGTATCAGGATAGAGGATCAAAACTATTTTAAATAACTCGTTCCTCAAACATTCCTGGGAACTAAGCACTGATTTCAACAGGGAATCACAATGAAGATGTTTTCCCTGCCCAAACTGTTTGGAATATGTATGCTGTAAGACAAGTCTGGTGATAACATATTTTGGAATATTTTCTAAGAAATGGGATCTTTTTAGATATATTTTATTCTCTTCAATTGAACAGTTTGAGCACTTAGCTTGCCTTAATTTGACAACTAATCTTATTAAAAATGTGTATCTGCTTCATGACCTTTTAGATTTCCATCCATAACTATTTGTTTCTACTACAATATGATTTTACCTTTACTATTGTAGCCATGTACCCCAGGCTATATATTCCTGGCCCTAACATTAGAAGTCCTGGTTAGGAGCAGGCAGTGTTGGGGTTAAATTCCTCTCACATGGGCCAGCATGTGAGTCTCTTCACTGAGAAGTTTTTTTGCTGTGGTTTCCAAGTGCTGCGGTAGTCTGGAAACCAGTGGGCATGTACCATGGGGGGGGGGAGGGGGGGTTCTCACTTCAGTAATGCTGCCCTGTTACTGGGGTTTAGGAGTGGGACACACCCCAGTTATAAAAGATGGCTCCCTTTAAAATTTAGTTGGGTATCCCAGTGTAGCCTGATCCTTAGGGAATAGGCATGGTTATACCGTGCCCCATCAAGGGGAAAGGAGATTAAGACAAGCCCAGGGGCCTCAAGCTCCTAGTCCAGGAAAATGGTCCTGCGAGCAAAGCTCTGACCATTGAAAAAGATGCAAGCTGCGAGGGGTATACACTTTGGAGAACTATGAGAATGCACCTCTCTTGCAAGAGAATGATTATTGTATCAGCTGGTTCACCAATAAAGAGGTTGTACTGTTCCTGGCCTGGGACTATCTTTGTTCTGAACTGTTCCTGTGGGGAAGAATCCCTGCCCCTGGCAGAGCCCTGCAGGATGGAGGTGCTGCACCATCCGGAAAACCTGTCCGGTTATCTTACTCCCCACACCGTCGCAGAGACTCAGTCCTCCTGAGAACCAACAGGTGAGCACCACAGCACCATTAACACCATATGACCTACAAATCTCCTTTAGGGGGGTAGGGGGATAGGGATGCTACACTATGAAAAAGGGACCATATCTATGCTACAATGTACAGTAAGAAAAATAAAATAAATATTTGGGATTTATAAAGTCCCCAGGATGTTTGAGGGATTATATATAACTAATAAAGTAGGTTCCATGACATTATTTAGCCACCTATTCACTTTCTCCTAGCAAATGCAAGTGTACAGTGTTCAGGGGTGGACAAATAAACGGATCTTTATTATTATTATTTGTTTATTATTAAATTAGTATTACTTTTTTTTCTGTATCTTTTTTATTTATCTACTGTATTGCTGCAATTTGCACCATATTTGGAGTCAGTATACTGTGAGAAATACCTATCTACCCCATGTGACACTGGAATTTTTGGGTACAAACCTCAATCTGGCCAATTCTTAGTGTAAAATTCTAAATTTACTTGAAGAATAGTGAATAAGAGACTTTATAGAGAGATTAATTTGTGTTTTGGTGTGAGGTAAACAAATTGTCTTCAGTAAGGATAAAAAGGCTATTAATACCAAAAGTCTCTAGGGCTGCATCAAGTCAGAAGCTTAGCATAAGTAGTCACTGAGTAGCTCAATGGAACAAACTAAATCAAAAGTGTATTGGAACTCAGTAGTTGAAACATCCACTAATAATAAACTTCTCATTGGACTCCAGAATTCTTCAATAAATAACATTCCTTTAAATTACATTCAAAACATGTTTAACATTCCCTGAAATTACATTAAAGAAAGCATTCTGCCACAAATCTTTGATGATCCCAGTAGCACATACTGTACATAACTTACTTACATACTTACATTGTTTTACTAGGAGAGAGGACTTATGGCTGATTGCCACACAAGGGAGCATACAGAAGATATATTAATGTTCCAGTCAATTCTTCCCATATTGAATATATGTGGATGGTGAAATAGCAAGGGGTTGTGGAGGTAGAATGGGGCAAGTATGAGTTTGGCAGGCAGCGAGTCACACTTAGTAAATACAGATAATAATAGAAAAACGTAAACACATGCTTGCTAATACAAGAAGCCTGACAGATAAAATGGGGGAGCTTGAATGAATATCTGCAAGGGAGCAGTATGATATCATAGACATTACAGAAACATAGTGGGATGAAACTCATTACTGGGCAGTTCATTTAGAGGGTTATTCCCTTCTTTGGAAGAATCGAGCAAATAGAAGAGGAGGTGGAGTATGCTTATATGTTAAACCGGATCTAAAACCTATTATAAGGGATGATGTTTATGAAGGGAATGATGAAAATGTAGACACCTTGTGGATAGAAATTGGCAGTGGAGGTAAAAATATTAAGAAAATGTTTGTAAGAATATGCTATAAACCACCAAATATCTGTGAGATTGAGGAAGCTAAAATACTTATGAAAATGAAGAAGGCATCAAAACTAGGTCATGTTTGCAGACTGGGGGGCTTATGCACTAAGCTCCGTTAATTAGCGCTGAAATGGGTTATATCGCTCGGCTGCAAAAGCCTGAAGCCATAAGCGCTATTCACTAAGGCTGTTTGGCGCATTTACGGCCTGCCTTGCCCAAAAGGGCCATAGCGCGTGATCACCTTCTTCCCCCCTGATATTGTGCTTAAAGTTATTTAGCACGATAACTATTATAAACAAAGCAGCCTGTAAGAACTGCATGGAGACGCTGCGTTTCAATTCACGACTCTTACAGGCGATCGTGCTGTACAAATATGATTTTTAATACTAGTGTAAATGAGCAGGGGGTCTCCTGAGCTGAACCGCATTGGTTTCATGTCCAAGGACCCCCTACTTCAGGAGATACAAGCCCCATTATGGGGTGTCGGTATCCCCTGCAGAATTTAAATGTCCCGGTCACAAAGACGCGGGAGCTTTAAACAAATAAATACATTTTGTACTCACCCTTGTCCGGCACCCACAATGAAGGCCACCCTCATCTTCCTCCCCGTCCATGCACTGGGGTGCTGAAAAATATACACAATAAGAAAAAGTGCCAAACTAATGTCCCCTAACCCCTTAATGACCTTAGCGGTTATTAACCGCTACAGTCATTAAGGGGTTAAGCCACCCTGACCCGATACCCACCCTTCACCCATTTATTTGTACAATGGCTTCATCATGTGTATATATATATTGTATATGCATGATTAACCAATATACAAATTAATACTGTACATGGCCAAAAAAAAAATCTCTCCAAATATCAAACAGCACCAAGCAAAATCAATATCTAAGAAATCCAAATACAAACACTCAATTTGACAATGTGTACATGATACAATTAATCTGTGCATCATGTATACTATGTCAACCAATGCTCCAAATCAAATACACTAATCCAAACAAGATACAAATACAATCATTAAAGAAAACCAAATCATCAACACAATTAAAATAGCATCAATTAATCCAATTACCAATTACAATCCAAATCAATTACACACTTCAAATCCTACAAACAAACCATTGTGAAAAATAATCTATGTCAAAGTAACCATCACACTAAATCTATCTTCCAAAAATAAGCCAATAAAATAATCTATAGCAAACAGCCTTTAACTAAACATTTGAAAAAATGAAATGTACAACAAATTTTTACACAAAGCAGCAAATTTCTATTCCAAAAAACATCCAAACAAGGCAAACCAACAAGTTTTTATTATACCTGTATGTATGTCCATCTATAGTATACAGACATGAATACAGGTGCAATAAAAGAGCATCAAAAACAATTGAATCACATTAAAAATCAACATACAATACAACCACTGATTTGTCCTGTATGTATGTATATCCATAGTGATATACATAAATTCAGGGCAAATAAATGGACATAAAAAAAATGGACGTCAGGAAAAAAAATCCAAAAAACCTGTCAAATAAAAATAAAATACATGAATTTTGTTTACTTACCATTAGATGAACCACTCAACAAAAGGAACCAGGTAACCATAAAATAAAAAACCATAAAAAGCCACAAGTGCCTGTATCTTCTTTCTTCTATTTGTAATCCATAGTAGGGGTCTTCTCCGTCTTCTTCTGTCTTCTGTCTTCTTCCGGGGTCTTCTTATCTTCATCCGCCACGCTCTGGTCTTCTTTCTTCCATAGGAGGTTTTTACTCCTCAGCGTCTAGCTTCAAAATGAGACGACATAGGCTTTTATAGGCCTATGACGTCACATTTTCATCATATGGTTCTCACGTGTCAGGTCGAGCTCACCACAAACGAGGCGGGAACGCGGTGCTGAGGTGGGATAGGATATAACGCCACCCACAGCCCCGAGGGCACGTCTTGAGAGTAGAGTGGTCTGGGAGTCCGAGTCGGGGCAGGAGAGGTACGGATGGTAGTGGTGCTGTTAGCCAAGTCCAGGGTTAGAGAGAGAGACGTAATCGTTTTACCGTTTGCCGAGTTCGGGGTGCCAGAGGTGCAGAGAGTCGTATTGCCGTATGCCAAGTTCGGGGTGCCAGAGGTGCAGAGAGTCGTATTGCCGTATGCCAAGTTCGGGATGCCAGAGGTGCGGAGAGTCGTAGAGGAAGCCGGTTTCGGTACATGAGGAAGACTGCAAAACAAGACAAGACAGGACTAGGGAGGCAGAGAGTGATGAGAATAACTGGTTCTATGCTCAGCCAGTGAAACTGCAGGATACATGTAGGAGAGAGGGTCCAATGGCAGGACAGCAAGGTGGGGGTGTGTGGAAGGGCCAGGCTGTGGCAGGGATAGGTCCAGCATGATTCCCGGTGGAGGAGCAATAAAGCCCAGTAGTTAGGCTGCATTTAATTGCAGCAATGGTTTGAGGTGCTGTGCCTTTAAGAGGCTGGTGCGCCTCTGTGTGGCCGCGCCTCCATGTAGCTGCGCTTGCGGGCGCATGACCGGGCATACCCGCAGGGCCGACATTAGAAGAGGAGCATCAGCGTGCGCGCCCACGTGGAGCTACGATCGGAGTCCTGGAGGAAGGCTGCCTGCGTGCCGCAGGAGGACCCGGCGGACCTGCAGGTGAGTGGGGAGCACCCCGAGGGCGGCGTGACTCCCCGGTTGTCACAGTACCCCCCCCCTTCAGGGGCGACCTCTGGGCATCCCTGGTACGGTTTGGAAGGATTCCTACGATGGAATGCTTGGACGAGTCGAGGAGCGTGGAGATCTCGGTGGGGAACCCATGAGCGTTCCTCAGGTCCGAACCCCCTCCAGTGGACCAGGTATTGTACTCCTCCTCTGGAGATCCTTGAATCCAGGATAGACTGTATCTCGTACTCCTGTTGCCCTTGGATCAGAAGGGAGAGTGGAGGAGAAGTGATCTTGGAGAAACGAGGCCTCTGAAATGCAGGTTTTAGCAAGGATACATGAAAAACCGGAGGAATCCTCATTGAGGGCGGAAGACGCAGGCGATATGCCACCGGATTGATCTTCCTAAGCACGGGAAAGGGACCGAGAAACTTGGGTGCCAGCTTCATAGTGGGGACTCAGACGAATTTTCCTGGATAACAGCCACACCCTGTCTCCCAGAGAGAATTCCGGGACCAAGCGTCAATGGCGATCTGCCTGGAGTTTCTGTCTTCCAGTAGCCACTCTTAGGTTCTCCTGAATCTTCCTCCATAAGTCTTTCAGCCGGGTGATATGTTTGTCAACCGCTGGTACCCCAGAGGATAGGGGGGAGGAGGGTAAGCGGGATGGATGAAACCCGAAATTTACAAAAAAGGGAGATTCTTGAGTGGAGTCATTACGTAGGGAGTTGAGGGCAACTCGGCCCAAGGTAGCAGATCCATCCAATCGTCCTGTGTATCGGTTATGAAGCAACGAAGATACTGTTCCAGGTTTTGATTGGCTCTCTCCGTCTGCCCATTGGTCTGTAAGTGGTATCCTGAGGAGAATTGTAATGAAATACCCAACTTTAGTGAAAAGGCTCGCCAAAATTTTTAAATGAATTGGGACCCCCTGTCCGAGACGATGGTCGATGGCACTCCATGGAGACGAAAGATTTCTTGGATGAAAACATCCGTGAGCCTGGGGGAGTTCAGAAGACCTCTCAAGGGAACAAGGTGAGTCTGCTTGGAAAAGCGATCAATGACAACGAGGATAGTATTCATCCCTTTGGAAGTGGGAAGATCCACAATAAAATCCATATAAATATGGTTCCAGGTGCGATCTGGGATGGGTTATGGAAGAAGGAGGCCTGCTGGTTTAACCCGAGGTACTTTGTTGCAGGCACATGTGTCACATGCCTTCACGAACTCCTCCACATCTTTAGACATCCCTGGCCAGAAGGTTCGTTGGATGAGGTCCTTGGTCTTCCGTATCCCTGGGTGCCATGCGGATTTAGAGGAATGGCACCACTCGAGGACTCTCTTGCGATGTTGCAGTGTGGTGTAGAGCCTTCCCTCCGGGACCTTAAGCCCCATAGGAGCCTGAGATTGCTCGGATCAGATCTTGTCCATGACGTCAAAGGAGTTGGCGGATACGATAAATTTGGGAGGGATTATCGTCTCAAGCCGTTCTTCCGACCTATCCTCTGCAAGGAATTGTCGTGACAAGGGATCTGCTTTCAAGTTTTTGGAGCCAGGGACGAAAGAGATGAAATAATTGAAGCGGGAGAAGAATAGCGCCCAGCGGGCTTGTCGGGCGCTCAGTCGACGTGCCCCTTCTAAATAGAGCAGGTTTTTATGGTCTGTGAGGATGGTTATGGGAGTTTCCGTGCCTTCTAAGAGGTGTCTCCATTCCTCTAATGCCAACTTGATAGCCAAGAGCTCCCGGTTACTGACATCATAATTCCGTTCTGCGGAAGAAAATTTCTTAGAAAAAAATGCACATGGGTGTAATCTTGCTATGGGGGAAGTCCTTTGGGACAAGATGGCGCCAGCCCCGACGACAGAGGCATCCACTTCCAGGGTAAATGGGAGATTAGGATCTGGGTGGGTGAGGATCAGGGCAGACACGAAAGCCTTCTTGAGGAGATTAAATGCCTGAATGGCGGATTCGGACCATGAAGAGGGATCTGCACCTTTTTTGGTTAGAGCAGTGATGGGAGATACTGTGGTGGAGAAATTGCGAATGAAGAGATGGTAGTAGTTTGCAAAACCTAGAAAGCGTTGCACGGCATTAAGGGTGGTCGGACGGGGCCAGTCCAGGATGGCCTTTAGTTTCGCTGGATCCATAGTGAAGCCGGAGTCAGAGATAATGTATCCCAGGAACGCCACGGACGTCAGATGGAATTGGCATTTCTCCAATTTCGCAAAGAGATGGTTCTCCCGGAGGAGTAACAGCACCTACTGAACGTGTTTAATGTGTTCTTGGACGGACTTAGAAAAGATTAGGATGTCGTCTAAGTAAACTATGAGAAACTTGTTAAGAATGTCCCGGAAAATCTCATTGACGAAGTCCAGAAAGAATGCTGGCGCGTTGCACAGGCCAAACGGCATGACCAGGTATTCATAATGACCGTCATGGGTGTTAAATGCAGTCTTCCACTCGTCCCCATCGCGTATCCTTACCAAATTGTAAGCGCCCCTTAAGTCCAGTTTAGAAAAAATAGTTGCTCCTTGAAGGCGGTCGAAAATCTCTGAAATCAAAGGCAGCGGGTAGCGGTTCTTGCGCGTGATGTTATTCAAGCCCCGGTAATCGATGCATGGACGAAGAGACCCGTCCTTTTTCTTTACAAAGAAGAAGCCCGCTCCTACTGGGGAAGAAGATTTTCGGATTAAACCCCTCTCAAAATTCTCCGCAATGTAAGTGTTCATGGCTTTAGTCTCCGGGAGAGAGAGTGGGTAGGATCGCCCCCTGGGAGTACTGCCACGGGAAGCAAGTCAATCGGACAGTCGAAAGGTCGGTGCGGGGGTAGAGTCTCGGATCCTTCTTTGTCGAAGACATCGCGGAATTCCACATATACAGTGGGCAAAGAGTTGACCTCTTCTGGCAAGGTACACAAACCTCCAACCTTCTGGGACAGCCTGGTACAGGTCTTGGCACATTGAGCACCCCACTGGATGGGTTCCCGGTTGGTCCAGTCGATGTGAGGGTTATGAACTTGGAGCCAAGGAAGGCCCAGAATCACCTCAACGGAGGGAGTGTGGATGACATCGAGGGTAATGGTCTCCGTATGATCCCCGATGAACTGCAGTAGGAGGGGCACTGTCTGAAGCGTAATGAAGGCCGGCTGTAGAGGTCGACCATCAATGGCCTCCAAGCCCACTGGAATCCTCTTGCTGGAAAGTTGAATATTGTTCCGGCTGGCAAAGGATTGATCGATGAAATTGCCCACGGAGCCGGAGTCCACGAATGCCAGTGCCTGAGTATGAAACCCCTCTCCAGACAGCGTCACTGGCAGCAGGATCCTGGTGGGAAGGACATCCTTGATGATGGGGGAGAGAGGCAGTGGTCCCAACGAGACTCCCCGGGATCTCATTGGGATTTGACATTTTCCGGCTTGTGGGGACACTGGAGCACCAAGCGACCGGAATTGTACATACAGAGACCTGCACTGTGCCCGCGTTGTTTCTCGGCAGAGGACAGCTTATTTCCTCCCAATTGCTTTGGTTCCGGGACATCCAAAGACTGAGGTACTGGAGTCACGAACGATGGGGCGGGAGACCTTGAAACCCATTGACGGTGACAAGAACATTCAGTCCTCCGCTCCTGCAGACGCTGGTCCACCCAAATGCAAAGGGCGATCAAATCCTCTAGGTCAGTAGGACGTTCCAGCGCCGCAAGCTCATCCTTTCGGGACTCCGAAAGGCCCTGCCAAAATGCCGAAGATAGTTCTTCGTTGTTCCACTCCATATCGGCTGCAAGTGTGCGGAACTCCACAGCGTACCGGGTGACGGAACGATCTGCCTGGGTTATGTGGTGGAGGGAGGAAGCTGCCATTAACTGCCGTCCAGGTGTGTCAAAGACTCTTCGGAACTCACGGGCGAAATGGTTGATGTCCTGTGTGATGGGAGATTGTTGTTCCTAAATGAGGGAAGCCTAGGCCAGCGCCTCGTCGGAGAGAAGAGCCACGATATAGGCGACCTTAGAGGTTGAGGAGACAAAACGAGAGGGTGAGAGTTGGAATTGGATGAAACATTGATTAAGGAAGACCCTACATCCTTGGGGGTCCCCAGCGTAGCGGTTGGGGGTCATAATTCGGGTTCCATAGCAGATGGAGGAGATGCAAAGACCGTTGCGGAGGACATTGAGGCCATTGGTGAAAGTCTCAGACTGGAAGCTCGGGCTTGAACGGAAAGGGAATGAAGGCTCTGCTGAAGCAAATCCATCCGACTATCATTTTGTTCCAGATAAGTCTCTAGCCTGGCAAAGTGATTCGAGTGAGAAGTTAAAGTACGCTCCACCTCAGCGGGGTCCATGTTTGTTGGGCTGAGCATAATATCAGGTCAAGCTCACCACAAACGAGGCGGGACCGCGGTGCTGAGGTGGGATAAGATATAACGCCACCCACAGCCCAGAGGGCACGTCTTGAGAGTAAAGTGGTCTGGGAGTCCGAGTCGGGGCAGGAGAAGTACGGATGGTAGTGGGTGCTGTTAGCCAAGTCCGCGGTTAGAGAGAGAGACGTAATCGTTTTACGGGGTGCCAGAGGTGCGGAGAGTCGTATATATATATATATATATATATATATATATATATTATATATATATATACATGATGAAGCCAGTGTACAAATAAATGGGTGAAGGGTGGGTATCGGGTCAGGGTGGCTTAACCCCTTAATGACTGTAGCGGTTAATAACCGCTAAGGTCATTAAGGGGTTAGGGGACATTAGTTTGGCACTTTGTCTTATTGTGTATATTTTGCAGCATCCCAGACGCACCCGGATGCCCGTGGGCACCCCCGGACACCCCAGTGGGGACCCCGGACACCCCCGGACACCCTGTTGTATGGATGGTGTGCCAGCAAAAAGGTAAACAAAGAAAAATTTTCTAAGTCCAGCTTCTTTTGCGTCTGCCTTTAGCTGGCGCGTTTGTTTATCACGTTTTTTAAGGCCGATTCACGTAGCGCTGCTTAGTGAATCTATAGTACTGGCAAAAAGCAGCGCAATAGCCTGATTTTGCGCATTTTGCGCCGAAGGGCTGAAAAAAGCCCTTTTAAGACCGATAAAGCGCAGTTATCACTGCTTAGTGAATCTCACTTAACGGTCTTAAAGGGTACTTTGCACTCTTAAAGCCACTTAACGGAGCTTAGTGAATCGGCCTCTGGGTGATTTTAATTATCCAGACATAGACTGGGGAAATGAGATTAGCATTACAAAAAAAGGAAACAGGTTTTTAGGGGTGCTTAAAGACAATTAGATTAGATTATCCAAATGATTTAGGAACCAACTAGGAGAGGGGCAATACTGGATTTGGTAATATCAAACAATTTAGAAGTAATAACAATTATTCGTCCAGGAACATTTGGGTAATAGTGATCATAACATGGTCTCAAATGAAATAAATGATCCAAAAACAGATTTCTTGGCTTCAAAAAAGACATTAACTTTTGAAAGGCATGTTTTAATAAATTGAGGACTAATCAACAAGGAATACATTGGGATGATGTTTATGTAGGGAAAATGTAGGAGATAAATAGGCGTCTTTAAAACATTGTAAGAAAAGCACACATCAGTGTACATGCCTGAGTAATAAGTATAAAACAAATAAGTCAAAACCAATATGGCTAAATAAACAGGTAGGGGAGGAAATGGAAAAGAAGAGGCAGGTGTTTAGATTCTTGATGTCAGACGGAGGCATTGTATTAGAATTATAAGGAATGTAAAAAAAATTGCAAAAGGGCAATCAAATTAGCAAAAATGGATTATGAAAAAAGGATTGCAATAGAAAGTAAGATCAGCCCTAAAATGTTATTTAAGTACCTTAATAACAAAAAAATCAGAAAATAAAATGTAGGACCCTTTCAGTGTGCGATGGGCAAGAAGAGTATTGGATATAAGGAAAAAGCAGAGGTATTAAACAGATTTGTTGCCTCTGTGTTTACCAGGGAAGAATCAATTTCAATAGTAGTGTCACAAGAGGAAGCCACAACCTCTATATTAACAAACAATTGGTTAACTGAGGAAGAAGTTCATAGACGGCTAGTTAAATTTAAAGTAAACAAGGCATCTGGCCCCAATGGCATACATCCAAGAGTTCTTAAGAAGTGAAGTTCAGTAATAGCCAAACCATTACATTTAATGTTCAAGGACTCCATTTCCAAAGGCTCATTACCACAAGATTGGTGTGAAGCAGATGTGGTGCCTATATTTAAAAAGGGAGCTAGACCACACCACAACCAGGGAATTACAGACCTGTAAGCCAGACTTCAATAGTGGGGAAGTGTAACAGGGGAGTTATCCCTGTTCAGGAAATGTGCCTTTAATCCAGCAGTGTGGTGGTTAACTGCTGGTAGTCAATTATCCAACACCACCTGCCTGATTAGCTTCTTTGAAAAGCCTGTCTTTTGAGACAGGAAAGGAGATTGTTCCTGAGACTCACAAGTTGTGAGACTGACTATGGGGACAGATGTCTTGAGCCTGCCAGAAGAAATAGCAGAGCTGCTTGCAAGACACATGGGAAAGCACCTCTAAACCTGAATGCTGACAAAACCTGAGGATAAAGGCAGCAACCCAGGAACAGAGAAGACTTTCCCTCCAACCACAAGAAACAGAAAATACTTTCCTTTTATAAGACTTTTGGTATATTTGCTCACATCAAGATATATGTTTGGGGCTGGGAGACATGCTTATCTGAAGGGAGTTGTGGACTGCATAGGTTTCACTAGAAATACTCCCAATTGAATAGAAGCTTTGTTTGACCCCTTGTTTGGATGATTTTCTGATGTTAAGGAAACAGGCGCAATAAAAGCCTTATTTAATTTCACCTTAACAAGTCTTCCTTGCATACCTCTGTGTGCGTCCTCCTACAGGAAGCTACTTGAAGGTTTAATACAGGATAATATTCAGGAATACCTAATGGAAAACAAAATTATTCATAATTGTCAGCATGGATTTATGAAGGATATATCATGCCAATCTAACCTTATTTGTTTCTTTGAGGAGGTAAGTAGGAATTAAAACTAGGGTAATGCAGTTGATGTGATCTACTTACTGTAGATTTGGTAAAGGCTTTTGATACGGTTCCACACAAGAGGTTAGTGTACAAAATAAAGCAAATGGGACTCGGTAAAAAATATTTGCACATGGATTGAAAACTAGTTGAAGAATAGATAACAGAAAGTTGTCATAAATTGAACTATTTTAGGTTGGGCTAAAGTTGTGTGTGGAGTACCTCAGGGATCGGTACTGGGACCCCTGCTTTTTAACTTGTTTATTAAAGACCTTGATGTTGGCACAAAGAACAAAGTCTCCATCTTTGCCATTGACACTAAATTGTGTAAGGTAGTAGAATCAAAGCAGGATGTCATTTCTCTCCAGAAGGTAAATGGAAGATGAAGTTTAATACAGAAAAATGTTAGGTTATGATTTTGGGAAACAAGAATATAAAGGTGGCTTGCAAATTAAATGGGGATAAATTAGGGGAATCCTTGAGGAAGGAGGATTTAGGATTGCTTGTAGAAAGCAGGCTTAGCAATAGTGCCCAAAGTCATGCATGCAGTAGCTGCAAAGGCATACAAGATCTTATGTTGCATTAAAAAGGCAATGGATGGAAGGGAAGTAAAGATAACGATGCCCCGTTATAAAGCATTAGTAAGACCACACCTTGAAAAGGAAGTACAATTTTTAGCACCACTCCTTAGAAAATACACTATGGAACTAGATAGAGTGCAGAGAAGAGCCACCAAATTAATAAAGGGGATGGGCAATCTAACTTATGAGGACAGGCTAGCTAAATTAGATTTATTTACATTAGAAAAGAGGCGTCTAAGAGGGGATATGATAACTATATACAAATATATTCAGGGACAATACAAGGAGCTTTCAAAAGAACTATTCATCCCAAGGGCATTACAAAGGACATGGGGTCATCCCTTAAGGTTGGAGGAAAGGAGATTTCACCAGCAACAAGGGAAAACTTCTTTACAGTAAGGGTAGTTTAAATCTGGAATTCATTACCCATGAAGTTTGTGATGGCAGATACAATAGATTTATTCAAAAAAAGGTTGGACATCTTTATAGAAAGGAAAGGTATACAGGGATATACCAAATAAGTAAATAATGGAAGTATGTTGATCCAGGGAGTAATCTGATTGCTAATTCTTGGAGTCAGGAAGGACTTTATTTCACCCTATGAGATATCATCAGATGATATTCCACTGGTGTTTTTTGTTTGCCTTCCTCTGGATTACTATACTGTAAGTACGGATATAGGATGAAGTATCTGTCGTCTAAATTTAGCATAGGTTGAACTTAATGGATGCATGTCTTTTTCAATCTCAACTACTATGTAACTATGGGCTCGATGCAGTAAGCACCAAAAAAGCACACTCAGCAGGGGTTCAATATCGGCATGATTTTGGCGTGTTGCCCTCACAGTATGCAGGAAGGGCCGAATCCCTGGCGAATCACTGCGAAAGCAACACGCCAAGTAGCCGGTGGTGAGACAGTCTATCTGCAGATAATCTTGCGATATGCCGTCCCCTGCCAAGATGTGTCTGCAGCAGAGACAGATCCACCACTCTCTCTGCGCAAACATCGGCAAAATAAAAAATATTTGCAATCAATTTGTATTCATAGTGTACATGTGCAGGGGGTCTCCGGAGCTGAACCGCATTGGTTTTGGGTCCGGCGACCCCCTGCTTCCCGAGAGACAGGCCCCTTTATGAGGTGCCGGTATCCTTCTGCATTTAAATGTCCCGATCACGTGACCGTGGAATGTAAACAAAGCAGAGGGATACCGGCACTCCTTAAAGGGGCCTGTATCTCGGGAAGCAGGGGGTCCCCGGAACTAAAACCAAAGCGGTTCAGCTCCGGAGACCCCCTGCACATCTACACTATGAGTAAAACACACATATCAATAAAGACTAATGCCTTACCTTTGCGGCTATCTGCTATGGTAATGAAGTAGCATTAATGTATTTTTAACAATATACATGAGCTGACCCGCATTGATTTGTCGATCAGGGACCCCCTGCTTCCTGAGTTACAGGCCCCGGTATGGAGCATCGGGTGCCAGTGTCGCCGCCATCTTTATAGCATCCCATATGGATAATAGTGATTTGTCCATTTAAAATACATAAATAACAATAAATACAATAAATACATATAGCACTCACCCATGTCCGGCTGGCACGATGAAGGCCATCATCATCTTCATCACGGTCCATGCCCCTTCCGATGCTGCAAAACATAAACAAGAATAAAAACAGCCAATGTAATGTCCCCCAACCCCTTAATCACCATAGCAGTTATTAACCGCTTCAGTCATTAAGGGGTTAACCCATCTTCACCCACCACTTGGGAGGCCTAAATACCCTCCCCCACTACCCACCCCATGAGGCCTAACAACCCTCACCCACTACCCAGGTGGGAGGCCTACCCACATACCCTTGGGGCCACTATCCCCTTCTCCCACCCCCAGTACCACCAATAAAAACAATACACAGCCCCACAATAAACATCATTATATTTATTAAATACATAACCCACCCCCTGTGCCCCCCCATAAATACATGATTTATTATTTTACATACAGGGTTAATACCCCAGGCCCACGGGAGTCCCCGGTGGGCCTGACGGGTGTCCAAAAACCTCACAGTAGCCCAGCACCAGGTTTAAAACAGGGTCTGGAGGCCTACGGCTGGTCCCCGCCAGGCACCGTGGTCCACCAGGTGATCTCCGCAGGTCACCGTGGGCCACATAGGGGTCTCCATGGGTAGGCCCGCGGCTGTCTGGGGGCCCCGGGTCAGACCCACAGATGTCTGAGGGGCCTCGGATAGTTCCCACAGGGGTCTGGGGGCCCTCGGGTGGTCCCTATGTTTCCACGGTGCTCCCAGAGCACATGTGGGGCCACCGGTTCTTCCCCGCAGGTGTCCCCCAATGACCCAGCAGCCGTTTACCCGTGAGAAGTCAGAGGAGACCTGGTGGTCTCCAGAGGTCCCCTCAGACCAAAAGAAACAACCCTGTATGTAAAAAAAATAAATCTGTCCTATACATTAAATACATCAATCTCCCCCCCTCCCCCCCAAACACATAAAGTACAATAATGTGCAAAATAACTATTATCCAGATATGGATAATAGATTATTTGACCATTATTAAACACATTAACTAGCATAATAAAATATATATATATAGTTGCATGATGAAGCCACTGTTCAAATGAATGTGTGAAGGGTGGGTATCGGGCAAGGGTGGCTTAACCCCTTAATTACCTTTGCAGTTATTATCCGATAAGGTGAATAAGGGGTTAATTGATGAGGTTAGTAGAACATTATTTATTTTATTATGCTAGTTAATGTGTTTAATAATGGTCAAATAATCTATTATCCATATCTGGGGGATCCTGATGACCAAAATAAGACAGCACAGCGCAATTGTAGAAAAAAGATGTGTATTAAGAACACCCCGCAGCCAATGTTTCGGTCCTCGTAGAGGGACCTTCCTCAGGGCAGTGTATATATATATATGTATATATATATACACTGCCCTGAGGAAGGTCCCTCTACGAGGACCGAAACATTGGCTGCGGGGTGTTCTTAATAGACATCTTTTTTCTACAATTGCGCTGTGCTGTCTTATTTTGGTCATCAGGATCCCCCTGGTCACTACATACATATCCTTATGTTATGGGACAAGCATCTGCCTTCACCAAAAACGTGAGTGCAAACTGCCATACCAATGACTACATGTACATATATATACACATGATTAACCAATATACAAAGAAATGTTTAAGTGTTAACAAAAACATGCACAAATAAAAATACCACTTCGCCATATCAAGACATCACCTTGCATGTGAAAATTACAATATTATATAGCCACAGTAAAACAAAATCCTGTTTCCTAATAAAATAATTCTCATCTTCCAATCAATATCATCAAATGCCAATCAAAACATTGAATTTACATTGTATACATGATGCATAAAATCTGTGCACCATGTACACTCTGCCAATCAATGTTAACAATAAAATATTCCAAACAAAAGAATGGATGAGCTTCATTTGCCTTTAAGATGATGTCATCAAAAGAAAGATGGCCGCCCTCACATGGTACGGTAGCCAATCAGAGCGTGGGAACGAAATCCGAACTCTGATTGGTTGAAGTACCATGTGACAGGCTTTGGATGACGTCACATCCTTTTTCCACAAAGCCTCTGACACATGGTATACTAGAGCCTATCAGATTTGGGATTTAGTTCCCACGCTCTGATGGGCTACCGAACCATGTGAGGGCGGCCCATCAGAGCGTGGGAACTAAATCCCAGAGCGTGGGAACTAAATCCCAAAGAGTAAATTAAACATTGTGTAAATTGTAAATTGTGTGGATACTTAGTGGTCCCTATTGATGTATAGGGATGGAAAAACAAGGAGTATTATTATGTGCGAGAGACAGCTGTGTGTGCATACATATAGCACAGTATGTACAGACATGGCCTTTAGCGCTTATGGGACGAGAGTTCACTACTGTCAGTAGGCTGCCAGGGGGCTGCTACTACATAGGTGAGACAGGGCAGGGGCTAAATAAGAGAATGAACCTGCATCGCCACAGCATCACACGCGGTACAAGAGACAGTCCTGTTGGCGAACATTTCTCTGACTCTGGCCATAAGATGAACGATCTGAGGGTTGCCATACTCAAAGGTAATCTTAAAACCCCGAAAGAGAGACGGTTGCATGAATACAAATTTATGCAACTGTTCGGGACACTTAGCAGTGGCCTAAACAGAGATCGAAATTTTATGAGTCATTACTGACAGTAGTGAATTCTCGTCCCATAAGCGCTAAAGGCCATGTCTGTACATACTGTGCTATATGTATGCACACACAGCTGTCTCTCACACATACTAATACTCCTTGTTTTTCCATCCCTATACACCAATAGGGACCACTAAGTATCCACACACACTTTTAGTTGTGCTACTAACTCTCACATTTCCACACCCACCCACACCATTTATATCCAGTCCCACTCCACACACACCTTGTGTAAAGCACTGTACAGTATATACTGTGGGCTCTCCATTCATTTTTATTCACACTGATACACATACACACTCTTTCTTCACTTGCTTTCAGTAACCATTTAACACCTCTAGCCATAAAACACATCCACACCGGGGGAAGGAACAGCACAGATAACATTCCAAGAGACACTGTTTTTAAGTTTACCTTTTGCTTCATTCATTGTAACATCGCCGGAAGAAGAGATCAGTGTATCTCGAAAGCTCGCACAAATAAAAGCATTTCGTTAGCCACAGAACACGGTACTGATACCTCTACATGTATATATATATACTGCTCCTGAAGCAGCCCCTGATGAAGCCCTGAGTGGAGAAACGCGTAGGGCCAGCACTTTCTACAGCAGTAGAGGAAACACGCCGAGCATCCGAGCAGAGAGGGATTCTCTAGGAGCTGCGGGGGTGATTCCCTGCATTGAAGGCTAAGAACTCCCGCGAGAGCCGAGCCGCGTCATACCGCGTCACGTCACGTGATGCGGAAGTGATCGTGAACGCGAAGAGGACTGGTAATCGGCGCCTCAGTACACGAGTGTGAGAGACTCGCTAATCACTCTCTACTGCTTGATATCTACACATCAAATGTGAGTTGATTACTTGTTTTTACAGTATTTTATTAGATTAAAAAGGTTTTACACATATACTGTCCCTCCCTTTATTACCCCCTCACCTCCCCCCCTTCCTCCCCCCCCCCTTGTGAGATCCACCCATAGAGACGGGCTGCTTCCAGAGACCACCTGTGACTACTGTAGCCAGCTGCTGTGTTCCTGTGGAAGAATCTCCAGAGATCCAGAGGCCAAGAAGAAGAGCTGCAGTAGCTGTGTTCGTGAGTCCCATAGAGTATTACAGGCCTTAAACCAACTTACCTGTGTAAGCGCATCTCTTACCATCATATAGTCTGTGTAATACTTGATATACTGCCCTATGATTCCTTTTTGTGTTTCTTCTTTCCCTGTCTGATTTGCGCCTAGGTCACTCTTCTACATACCTTCAACGCGGCGATTGTGGAGCCGCAGACCCAATTGGCTGCAGTTCATAGGGATAGTTGTATTCCAGGGTATGTACCTTATATAACATTGTATTGGCTTTATTGGTGGTGTGTATATTCTCCCCCATTTAACATATTGTGTAGTTCAGCGCTGTATGTATCTTCTCCATATATATATATATATATAGTTGCATGATGAAGCCACTGTACAAATGAATGGGCGAAGGGTGGGTATCGGGCCAGGGTGGCTTAACCCCTTAATTACCTTTGCGGTTATTATCCAATAAGGTGATTAAGGGGTTAATTGATATCAGAATGTAATTGCAATGTATTGGCTATGTATTTTGTTGGCAACGGAGGACACAGAATTTTCTGGCGAAGGGGCTTCATATTGATGAGGTTAGTAGAACTTTATTTATTTTATTATGCTAGTTAATGTGTTTAATAATGGGCAAATAATCTATTATCCATATCTGGATAATAGTTATTTTGCACATTATTGTACTGTATGTGTTTGGGGGGGGGGGATTGATGTATTTAATATATAGGACAGGTTTATTTTTTTTTACATACAGGGTTGTTTCCTTTGGTCTGCGGAGACCTCTGGAGACCACCTGAGGTCTCCTCAGAATTCTCATGAATAAACGGCTGCCGGGTCCACGGGGCACACCTGCGGGGATAGAACCGGTGGCCCCACATGTGCTGTGGGGGCACCACGGACCCATAGGGACCACCCGAGGGCCCCTAGACCACCGTGGGAACCACCCGAGGCCCCTCAGACACCTATGGGTCTGACCTGGGGCCCCCCAGACAGCTGCATTCCTACCCGTGGAGACCCCATTGTGGCCCACGGTGACCCGCTGAGACCACCTGGAGGACCACAGCGCCTGGCGGGGACAACCCATAGGCCTTGAAACCTGGTGCTGGGCTACTGTGAGGTCTACGGACACCGTCAGGCCCACCAGGGACTCCCGTGGGCCTGGGGTATTAACCCTGTATGTAAAATAATAAATCATGTATTTATGGGGGGCACAGGGGGTGGGTTATGTATTTAATAAATATAATGATGTTTATTGTGGGGCTGTGTATTGTTGTTATTGTGGGTACTGGGGGTGGGGGAAGGGGGTATTGGCCCCAAGGGTATGTGGGTAGGCCTCCCATCTGGGTAGTGGGTGAGGGTGGTTAGGCATCACGGGGTGGGTAGTGGGGGAGGGTATTTAGGCCTCCCAAGTGGTGGGTGAGGGTGGGTTAACCCATTAATGACTGTTGCGGTTAATAACCGCTATGGTGGTTAAGGGGTTAGGGGCCATTACATTGGCTGTTATTATTCTTGTTTATGTTTTGCAGCATCGGAGGGGACATAGACGGTGATGAAGATGAGGATGGCCTTCATCGTGGCAGCCGGACATGGGTGAGTGCAATATGTATTTAATGTATTTATTGTTCTTTATGTATTTTAAATGGACAAATGCACTATTATCCATTTATGGATAATAGTAATTGTGCCCATTACTATACTGTATGTGTTAGGGGTTGGGTGTATTTATTTATAAGTATGTATGTGTTTTTAAATTATTTTTGGGGGGCACAGAATTGGTGCTGCAGGCCCGCGGGGACACCTGCGGGTAACACCCGAGGGGCACGGCCGGCCTATAGTATCATTGCTGTGCATATATGTACTGTATGTTAGGGGGTATAGGGGTTGTTGGTGTAATATATATATATATATATATATATATATATATATATATATATATATTTATATATTTATTTATTGTGGGGCTGCTGTGTGTGTTTTTATTGTGGGTAGCGGGGGTGGGCAAAGTGGGTATTCGCCCCAACGGTGGTTGTTTAGGGCTTGCGGGTGGGTAGCGGGAGGGCTTAACCCCTTCATGACCGTAGCGGTATTAAGCGCTAAGGTCATGAAGGGGTTAAGTCCACCCGCAACCCCCCCCCCGCAAGCCCCAAACAGCCACCAAGGGCCAAATACCCCCTTCACCCACCCCCGCTACCCACAATAAACCTAGCACGGCTGGTTAACCCCTTCATTGCCTTAGCGGTTAGCCGCTAAGGTAATAAAGTGGGCTTTAAATGCATTTGTCCTGCCTCGGATGCATGCCGGGGGGCTCCGGTGCTGGTATTAATGGGTATAAGCTCCGGAGACCCCCGGCATCAATCCCAGGCGGGGAAAAGGCCTTATTTTTTCTAAGTGTCGACTTTGCCGATGCTTCTCCACCACCAACTTGCCAACTTTAGTTGGTGGGCCGGATTGCTGTAAAAATCTCAATTCTAGAGTGCCGATCAGCAGCGAAAAGCTGATCGGGGCTAATAGAATTGAGCGCGTTTCAAAAAGTGCTGATTAGTGGCAAAAAGTGGCTTATCGGCACCCGAAAAAAAAATTCGGCTAAAAAAAAAAATGTCGATTTTTGGAGCTTATCGGCGCTTACTGAATCGGAGAGGCAATATTGGCGACAAAATGGCGAAAAACGGCTTTTCGGTGTCTACTGCATGAGGCCCTATGTAACTATGTACCTTTGTAATGTGCTTTTTATTATATTATTTCTTTTCACTATATTTTGAATGTGTAATTTTTTATGAAGTGTTTGTGTGTGTTCTTTTGAATGGCCAAAACTCTATTAACCACATTTGACTAATATGGCTATTGCCCTTAGTCCAGAAGGGCAGGGTTAGATTTGTTTTGGGGGTAGGAATAAAGAGAGATGAGGGGGGTAGTTTCCCAGGGGATTGTTGTTAGACCTCCGGCGGCAGAACTGGGGGTGTGGTAGGGGTCAACCTCTTGATTACCTTAGCAATAAGTAAAGCACTAAGATTTCCAAAGTGAGTATGTAGTGTAGTTTAATGTTGATATTAACCCCTTGTTAGTCCTTTGTGGTCAGCTATTCATGGAAAGACCACTTGGGCTACCGACGTTAATATTTACTGTCATGTATTTAAAATAACATGTTATCACCTATTTCAAATTGATATAACTTATCTTGCCTATCTATATAATGACCAATATTTTGGCCATGTTAAACAGTACGTCGGCAATATGGGCTAACACCAGCCTGGAATAGGTTATAAAAATTGGAGTATTTGTGCCGTTAATTATGTTCTGATAAATATCTGAACGTGATGGATGGCCGATAATACTATAAAATGCAGTATTATTACTATTTCTAACAGACCAGATAAAAAATTTTTTTTTAGTGATGCAACGATGATATATTTCACTATCAAAATAATGCATTTTTGGGGGGATAATAATACATTTTTTCTTAGCAGAGCGTGATGTATCTAGGCTATAGTCGGTGAAATATTCAAACAGGCAATACATGAAAGCTACAGTATATTAACTCAGACTAAATAGCAATGTCTCTGATTGACCACAAGAAGCAACAGTAAATAAACAAAGAATAAAAAAATGAATTGTACATTACAAAACATAATTATAAAATATTACACATAAATAATGCTCAACATCACTGTAAATGTAACAACAGGATTAACATGGAGTACTTGATAATTTGTTAAACAAATATCTATCATATGTATATCAACACCAGAAGGGGTGCTTTTGGGTGTTCTATTTACAAAATTGTAATTACATTTTCTGTTTAAATTAGTTCTCCTAAGGAGAAAAAAAATAAGCAGCCATTTCTTTTATTATTACTGTCTTGTTTCCCCAGTGACTTCAATATAAGCGTACTGAGTATAGTAGTTCCAAACTCATTTGTGCCAGTATTTCTTTTGCTGAATTAGAGCCAACAAAATGTAAAAACACAATGAAATATTCGGTCGGAAGCCTCAATTCTCACCTGACCAGAGTAATTGTTTAGGACATATTTTTGCTGGTTAATTATTCGATGTATTATTTATCTAATTACTTTATTAGTAAGTGAGTTCTGCATCTGAATTTAACCCCTACCTAAGTAATGAATCCATTTGTCACTGGACATACAGAAGTACTACCTGTATTACTGTCAGAATCACTTCTTGCCTAAAACCAGAATGACCCGAGAGTTAATTATTAATGCTGCCGTACCATTGCATTCAACTTTCCCCCTTCTCCACTTGATGGTAACTGGTAAGTAGATTTTAAATAATTAATGTACGGGATTTCTCTCCATTAAAAATTATGTTTCTGTTTGTATCCCTCCCACCCACACCATCACCAATAGTCCTTACTTGAAGTTCCTTTTAGACCCCAGTTGGCATGGTGGAAGAGAACTGATTTGCAGCCTGTTTGGATCATCTGTCTCATGTGGCAGATGGACATGACTATTGAAGACATGCCTTCATGGTCACTTTAAACTGAGAAGTGAACCATCATTCTGAGTTTACTCATTAACCTGACTTGTCTTACCTCCAAATCAAGGTGATTAACATACAGTACAGTAGTAACATAATTTCCGTAAGCATGATAAGGTTGACCATGGGATATGCTCTTCTCACTCTTCTCCTCCTCACACCCATTGTAAGATTATATTAATTGTCCAATGTGTGCAGTAAACCCCCAAATCAGTAGTATGTTAACATACTCTTTACTTTGAGGTGGTCATGGAGTGGCCATTGTATCCCAATGCACTATGCTCTTTGCATTGAAAAGAGGGGGCTCTATTATCAACCTTGGGATCAACATTATTCCAAAGTTTATCCCAAAGATTGAGGAAGTGGTGTTTTTCCTTTTTCATCATACGTTTTAATTACCACCTATAATTGCATACATGATAACTATGCATACAAATATTACAATTTTAAATCTGAATGTATTTTAAAGGGAAAAAATGACAGCATGAAATAACATATAACTAGAGATGCACCAAACTATCCACAATTAATTCGCCAGATTTTTAGGATTTTCTTCCCCAATTTCACTTTCTTTTGAAGAGCTTTGCAATGCCTGAAATGGCTAAAAATGTTTTTAAATAAGTCTTAGATTTTGCAATTTTGCAAGCTTTCAGAAGAATATTGCCTTAAACAGGATGTTGTGCCCTATTTATTGTCTCAGCATTATGTGAATCTGGCAAATTTTGAAGGTCTCACAATTAGTTTATAAGGTGAAATTGCAATGCATATTAACTTAATGTTTTGTAAAACGCTTGCAAACTCTGTTTTTGTGGCTGAAAAGGCAAGTTTCATCCGGATCCTGACCTCTCTACGTACCTACAGTATACTTCCATTTTATTTTCCAAAAATGTGTGGGTATCATTTTTTAAAAGGCGTATTGTCCCTGTGCATAAAGTATAGTCAAATATTTTCTGAGTGAAAATGTGCATTTGAGCGGAGGGGTTGTCTAGTGTGTCCTGTGAAAATAACATTTCTGTTTGCTAGTGCCTTATTGTTGTTTGATATGCTGCTATTTCAAATCCACAGAAACATTTCTAGTATTTTTGGCTGTCAAGGACAGTGACCCAAAATCCATATGAATAATACTTATGGCTTTGTTAGTCCTATTTAAAGTTACTATAGTATATTGTACGTATTTATTTCAACAATGATATATTAACACCCTAACTAAATGGTTACCGAAAAAATAATTTGTAAATATAAAAGTTATCATTTATTGTCCCTTTGCCTCGTGATCATTCATACCACCCAAAATACCTTCCATGCTCTCACCACTACACACAGTACATAATACCAAGACTAAAGATATGTAAAAATGCCATTGGATAATAGGGCTATTGGCCATGACTATATAGAGGGGGTGGAGGGGGTTTGATTTGTTTTTCGGGGTAGGGGTTTTAGGTGTTGATGGTAGGTGCAAAGGCAATATTGAATACCGACATTAAATAATAAACGTCTTCATTGTATATAAAATATGGGCTTGAGATCATGTTTAACCGAAGCAGGTTACTTTCAATGGAGCTTTGGCTTTCCATAGAAAGTTATCTTCGGCTTCAGGTATCTCTTCACTAGAGATGGGTGATTTTGTTCTTTGAATCAGTCTCAAAAGGTCAAATCTGCCGGGTTTTTTTCTACCACTGAAATTCTGAGTGATGAATTGTGGGTGGGGGTGGGGGACAAATCTGGACACACTTCTAAAATGGAACACCACCCCTTCCTCCCCCCCCCTCTCCTCTCCCTATATCCTAGGACTGTAGATTGAATACGAGTTTGGATTCTTAAAAAATCTTATTATTCCTTTCTGCGGATTTTCAGTGACAGGAAAAAATATAACTAGAATGGATTTAATAGTGAATTTGGATGTACCCGTTTGGATTTTATAGTTCCCAATCTGTGGATGAATTTTGGTGGGGGGATTAGATTTGGTCTAAAATGGAAGGGGCTTCAAACAAATCTGCCAATCTGGATGGATTACGCTGCGATATACAGTATAGAATATGAGCATTA